>NC_071398.1:44377635-44429203 GCF_022682495.2 Desmodus rotundus
AACCTTTATGAATTCTCCTCCACCAATCAGCAGGCCCTCTACTTCCGTTCTTCCCGCCCCACCGGCCCTAGTCAGCTGACCGCTGACCCTCACGTGACAGCCCGTAGCCCCTGGCGGAAGACAGGTGCCGCCCAAAGCCGGGTTTGACAGTTCTCTAGCGTAGAACACCGCCTTCGTTCTCTTCCGCTTTGAAAGACGGAAACCTCTCTTGCGCCCTCTGCCGAGGGATGCTGAAATTGATTTGGAAAGGCCAGTGAAGTACTTGAGGGAAACAGAAAGTAGATGTTTTCCGACTCCGGTTTCAATAAAAAAAACCCCCACCACCTGGAGAGTGTTAAAAATTCCATTCTCCAATAAAAGGAACCATGGCCCCTTGGATAAATGACTGAATGTAGGACTGGAGCATCTTGTAGTGCTAGAAAGGAAGTGTATCTTACACACACACACACAATGGGGTCTGTCAAAGAGACACAGGAGCCAACTGAAAGAGCTCCCCATGGCCAAAGCGGGAACAATTTTAACAACAAAATAAAGTGGCATTTGATTATAGCCTAGTGTATAACATATCCATGAACCCACGCTGATAGAAATGAATACATGGGAAGAAGCAGACAATTGCTCCGTGCACAAGAATTCCAAGTAATTTATGTATGTACTCTGTCTTCAAGAAGGTGGAGCATAACGCTTCAATTTTTTAAAAAGTTCATTGATTTTTAGAGAGGAGAGACACAGATAGAGCTTTGTTGTTCCACTTCCTTGCATGTGCCCTGACCGGGGATTGAACCTGCAATCCCAGCTCATGGAGAGGATGCTCTAACCAACTGAGCCAGCTGGCCAGGGTTTCACTTCTCAAGTGAGGACTGAATAGTGACTTCCTTCCACAGAGTACAATATGGGAAGGGAAGAGGACTAAGTTTACAGTGGAGAAGCCTGACAAACATTGTCAGCCAGGCAACTGACAGGTGACTGAGGGTCACATCAACAGTGGTAAGTCACATTGATAATATATACTCTTTAAAAAAAAAAGATTTTATTTGTAGAGAGAAGGGGAGGGAGGGAGAAAGAGAGGGAGAGAAATATCGATGTGCGAGAGAGACATCAATTGGTTGCCTCTTGCACGTCCCCAACTAAGAACCTGGCTCGCAACCCACACATGTGCCCTGACCGGGAATAGAACTGGGGACCTTTCAGTTTACAGGCTCAATCCACTGAGCCCCACCAGTCAGGGTGGAATCTGTATTTTTAACAGATTCCTCCCCGTCTTCCCTCCCATGCTGATAATTAGAATGCAGATAATCCAGAGGCCACTGGTTGAGAAAATTTATCTGGGGCTGGGGGGTGGGGATGGGGCTTGGCTGATGGGGTAGGGCAGAAGAAACCTTCACCCACCTGTTCGTACATTCAAATCCTCTCCTGGACCCCCTACCTGTGGTTGCCGTGTATTCTGACGGCAGGTCAGGTGGTGGTAAGTCTGGACTACCAGAAGCAGTTTCGGCTCTGTGTCCGTCTAAGCAGCACTATTATAAAAGCTCCCGTTTGTTTAAAGCTGTTACGTTTCGGGGTAATTGATTAAGCGGCAATAGATAACTAATCCCACCCAACCCTTTGGAGCCTGTCGTTCAGCTTGACTTGTGATTTCGGGCGGAACCCACACACTCACAGTATAGCCTGAGTGCTGCGGAAACAGCGGCTGCTTGTTCCCACGGTGCGCTGTGCCAAATACTTAATTTACATTTGCTCATTAACAGAAACATAGGGGATAGGCATTTTCCATCCCATTTCACAGAGTGAGAACACTGGGGCCCAACCAGGGAAAGTGAGGGAAGGTGCCTTGCCCAAGGTCACAGAGGAGGAGGAGCCAGGAGGTAAGTTCTGCTTCACCGGATGGCTGAGCCCTTTCTCTTAACCACAATGCCCCAACTGCTTTAAACTCCACTTCCGCCTCCGTCCCTCCCCCACCACCCCATCTCTCACATTTACTGAGCTCCATGTGACCCCTCGTGAAACCTCCTGACACTGTCCTGTAACTTGCTCTCCCCGCCTGTCCTTCAGAATACAGCCTGGGCTATTCAAGCCACAGTCAGAGTCACGCCCGATGCAGTCAGTCCGCGGAGTTGACGGCACCTTCTCAGAGGCTCAAGCCCAAACCTCTCCCACCGGCCTCGATCCCTTCTTTCCCCAAGACGTGTGACCAGTCAGCAAGTCTGTCTGCTTCTAAGGCGCACCCTTGACCCCAGCTGAGGCCACCGTCATACCTTAGGGTCTGCTACCTGCTCTCCAGGCTTCCAATCTCGCCTCCTACCACCTCCAGGCGGCAGCCCGCGAGGTGTTTTTAAACAACCTCCACTCGTTTCCGGCAGCAGACTGTGCCCCGCACTGCCTTGCCTCGGCCCGGAACCCGAACCTCGGCCTCTGCAGCTCCTCAGCGGCGCCTCCCTGGGCTGCCAACCTAACACTGACTGCCACACTCTGGTCACACCCTAGGACTTGGCCGCCTGCTGTATCTTCCTCCTGTCGCTTTGTGGTGCTCTGCCTGCCCTTAGTCACTTCTGCTTCCTTCTCTTTTCCTGGCAAACGGAGTTCCAGCAGCGACCTTGAGGGAGCACACTGGCTTTCCCCAATCCTGAGAGACCTGAGTGGCCCAGGGTAACCGCGGCCATTTCCCTTCCCACCAAGGCCCAGGGAGCAGTTTAGAAATAAGCACGGTGAGACTCGAGGGCCGTGCTGCTGGGGACTGCTACAAGCTCTCCTCACTCTTGAAAAGGGACACACGGCGGGCAGGGACGGGCTCTCTTCTCTGTGCGGGAAGAGCTGATTCTCACTGCAGCCGTGGCAGCGTGCTGAGGCCCGCCGCTCCTGACGGCTCCGGATTCCACAACGGCACCACTGCTAAAACCTACGCTGACTCTCCTGTTGCTTGTGGCCCAGAGCGCACCTACGATCGATATCTGAAATCTTTCTGCTTATTTATCTCTGCTGCCTTCCTGCTCCTAAAATGCATGGGGAGCAGGACCTTGTCCCTCTGTGTTACTGCGTCCCCGTCACATGGATTGGGCCCTGTCTGGCACATACTACGCATGTGTTTGCTGAGTGAATGTGCGAGGCCCCCAGCTCCTCCAGGGCAGGAGCTCAGCTTACTGATCTCTGTGGCTCCACCCAGCGGCAGGGACTCGAGGCCTCTGTTGGATAAAACGGTCAGGGAAGCCAGAAGACAGCTGCTCAAGAACCCAATTTAATAAGATTTATAAGTCGACACGTACAAAAAAACAACCTAACAATGTATAAGTCATTGCAAGACTAGGGACTGAGGCCCCAACAGGCGGCCATCTGAAGGCATTTTCCCACTGATTCTCTACGTCTTGACCTTCCCTCACAATGGAACCAAACCCCCAAACCTAGACGCAGATGTGAGAGCTAGCCAGATCACGCCTGCCCCTCCCCCGCCTGCCCGCTCTAGGGGTGGGACTGAGAGAAGGGGAGAGACTGTTACCCTAGACACTGGGCCTCAGGCACAGCCCACGGGACTTCACAGCTGTCTGATGACTGCGGGCTTCCCCACAGGGGACAGTGGGGGTGGGGAAGGCAGAGGGGTGCCCCAAATGTCTTGTGGGGGATGAAGGGAGACGCGACAGGGCTGGAGGTCCCCACCCCAACTGCGGCCTCATCCCCACCAGCCCTCTGCCGGGGGATCACCACTGCAGGGGGCCGATGTCAGCCCCTATCTCCTCCTCTTCCTCTTCCTCCTTCAGCTGGAAGGGCTTTGCCGGCCACTTCACCCTGACGATGGGCTCCACGTGGTCCTGAAGCCGGTGCCGCTTCATGTGGGCGTTTCGACTCTTAATCTTGTCGAACACCCTGCAGGGGCACCAGAGGACGCAGGGGTCAGAGCAGCGCGGGGCTCCGCCCCAGGGAGGCGGTGGGAGTGGGCCCAGGGCAAGGCTGGTACCTTTCACACTCTCTGCAGGGGAAAACGCTCTGGCCCTCGGCACTCCCGGGCAGCTCGGGGGTCCGCTTGGGGCCTGTACTGGGGCTGGAGTTGAGGATGGACTCCCTCCTGTAACCCTTGGTCTTCATCTTTAACTCAGGGGTTGGGCGGTGGCTGGGTCTCTCTCGAGGGCTGCCAGTAACCTGCAGAGGAGGCAGAAACCCCAAGAGGTGCTGACCCCCCACCCTTACAAGGGAGGCCCAGGGATCCAGGGCCCAATGTCTGCTGCAGGGAAACCTTTGTCACGGGCACCCTTCCCAGCCCCCAGCTCGGCTGGGCAGTGGGCATCCAGCTCAGCACTAAAGTCGGGGCTCAAGACCCCCACGACCCTCTTTACCTTTGCTTCTGTCCGGTCTGCTTCATCTGGCTCTCTCTTGAGCCTCTTCTCCAGCCCCAGGGCTCGGCCGCAGTCAAACTTGATCATTCTTTTCCAGATGTAATAATACTCAACACACTGGGCTACGGTCTTCGTCTGGATCTAGTGAACGAAAACGGACACCGACTGTGGGCAGCCCCCGTTTGCTCGGGGCAGAGCATCACAGAGTCCCCCTGGGGCTCCAGAGCGAGGCCACCAGGGCCAAGACCTGAGCAGTGAGACCATCCGAGAACCCTTCCCTTGGGGGGGGGGGCGCACACGAAGGGACAGTACGGGACACTCACTGTGCATTGTGCCTGAGGGCCGCTTGTTTGCCGAGCGGAACTAACGGAAGCAAATGCCCTCATGCGGTGGACACCCACGGCCTCCACAGGAGCTGGGCAGAGCCCCACAGCACTGGGGAAGGTGGCCCGTGGGGGAGGGGCGGGGAGAGGAGGAGGTTTTGACAGCACAGTTTGATCCTGGGGCATTCAGACCCCACCACGTGCTCCACCCTCCACTAAGAAGGGATCCCATTGACAGTAACTTCTGGAAAAACCAAACAGAATAGAAACATTTCATTGTTCTAGAAAGAAAACTTCTCAGGAAAATTAAACCGGCCATTTCAGCACTTCAGAAGATACTTTCTCCTCGAGCATTTTCTCAGCTTTGTTTGCCTTCACCAGCTAGGACTCAAAACAGGACGTCCTTGCCTCAGAAATACCCCAGGTTAGAAAAAGCTTGGACCCTGTTGGCAGATACGGTGGGACAACAGGAACCATCCAAAACCAATGACGAGAAACGGTCGGAAGACATGAAAGAGTGGCTGGTAAGACACCAGACACTGGTCTACTAAAGTTTTTTGTGAGAAAGAAACTAAAGCACCACAGTCCCAACTGACTACCTGGAGAGTGCGTCCAGGCCACGGCCCGGGGGGGCATCCAGGGAGAGGCCAGCAGACCTCCTGAGGGGAGGTGGAGCCGGGCGTCCACAGGATGGGGTAGAGCAGTAGAGAGAGCTGCACGGAGAAGAACTCCAGAAGCCTTGAGAGAATTCCCCCAAGCATCAGCCAAGCGCCGAGCAGCACGTGTGCAGGAGGAGCTGCCCCAGAGGACCAGAGGAAAAGGTGCCCATCGCCCACACAGGGCCAGGAGCGGAGCCTTTTCCCACTGGCCGGCGTGGAAGACCTCCTGATTCCTGGGCATGCTGACAGTGTGAGGGGCAGGGCCCCACCTCAGTAATGAAGAAAAATTAATTCTGGACAAGAAGCTGTTCTGGTCCCACCTAAAAAATTCTAGAAGTAATATGCAAAAGGAAAAAAAAGTCATTTTCAAGTAAGTATGTCACAGAACCGTTCAAGAACATTTATTGGAGTCCAAAAATATCTAGCACCCAGCAAGGTAAAATTCACTATGTCTGGAATGCAATGTAAAATTACCAGGCATGCAAAGAGGGAAATGTGACGTGAAAATGGGGAGAAAATCACTCCATCAGAGTCAACCCAGAATAAAGACAGTTGTTAGAGCCAGCAGGGAAGGACGTCAAAAGTTAACGTAACTCTAATACATGTTTAAAAAGGCAAGTAGAGACATGGAGGATTTAACAAAAACCCACACAGAACTTCTAGAGAGGAAAGCCACACTACACGGGATCAGCACCAGATTAGACGCTGTGGAAGGTAAGATTAGCGAACTTGGAGATACAAAAATGGAAACCATTCAAAGTGAACACACAGAGAAAAAAGAATCAGCAAAAATGAGCATCAGGAAGCCGCGGGCTGTGGGACAACTGCCGGAGGCCAAACACACTCCTAAGTGGAGTCTTCGGAGGAGAAGGGAGGGACCCAAGGAGGAGCCGAGGAAATAACGGGTGGAGTTTCCCCAAATGTAATGAAAGCTAGAAACCCACAGGTCTAAGAAGCTCCATGAATTCCAAGCACCAGAAAAATAATGGAGAAAACTACTCCAAATTTTTTAATAATAAAATTGCTCAAAACCAGTGATAATGAGAAACCCCTAACGACGACAGCCAGCCCCAGAAAAAAGACATGTTACACAGACAGAGAAGAAAGACAGGAAAATAAAGGCATTTATTGTTGGAAATAAAAGCAAAAAGAAAATAAAGCAACATCTTTAAATTACTTAGAGAAAAACAATTGTCAAAGTAGAATGCTATACTTAGCAAAGATATCTTTCAGAAATGAAAGCAAAATACTCTTTAAGATGTACAAAGCTGAAATAATTCATTATTAGCAAATCTGTACTACAAGAAATGTTAAATGATTTACATTGACTTGCTTCTGGAAAATGCTGCCAGAGGGAAACATAGATCTACACAAAGGAATGCAGAACAACGAAAATGATAACCACATGGGTAAATGTGGAAGATTTCTTATTGTCCTGGCCTAGGGTAGCTCAGTTGGTTAGAGCACTGGCCCAGTATGCCAGCGTTACAGGTTCAATCCCCGGTCTGGGCACACACAAGGATCAACCAATGAACGCGTGCATAAATGAGTGGAACGACAAATCGGTATTTCTCTCTCTCTCTCAAAGGATGGATTAAAGACTGAGTATTTAAATCTCTCTAAAAAACAAGTGACTGTTTAAACAAAAATAATAGCACTGTATTGTGGGGTGTATAACATGTAAAATAAAATGCATAGCCACACAGTACCAAGGCAGGAAGAGGAAGAAGTATGGTACTGTAAGGTTTTCATTCTGCGTATGAAGTGCTATCAAATCACTTGAAGGTGGACTGTGATACATTTTTGTTTGTTTGTTGACTTATTGGTTGATTGACTTTATTTTAGAAAGACAGATAAAAACATCAACTTATTGTTCTATATGTTTATGCATTCACTGGTCGATTCTTATATGTGCCCTGACTGGGGATTGAACCTGCAACCTTGGCTTATTGGGCCAACACTCTAACGAACTGAGTTACCTGGCTAGGGCTAGACTGTGATAAGTTAATGAGGCATTGAATCAACCCTAAAACAACCACAAAAGTAGTAAAATGAAGAGTTACAGCCTATAAGCCAACAAAGGATATGAGACAGAATTCTAGTATTTACTCTATTAATCCAAAAGAAGGCATGAAAAGTGGGAAGGGGAAATAAAGAACAAATTGGACAGAGAATAACAAGACAGACTTAAACTGAACCATCTCAATAATCGCATTAAATGTAAATGATATAAAAACCCCAATTAAAAGGCTGCACATTCCTTATAAAAAGCGATACCCCACACCCTCCCTACAAATATGCACTTTAAATATAAAGACACAAACAGGTTAAAGGTCAGAGGAGGAAAGAGGTGAGCCATGCTAACGCCAACCGTAAGAAAGCTGGAGGGGCTGCTCTGCTAATATCCAAAAAAGAAAACCGAGCGAAGAGTAATCCCAGGGATGAAGAAAATCATTTCATTATGACTGAAGGGTCAACTAATCAAGAGGAAGTAAGAACCCTAAATGTTTATGCGTCAAAGCCAGAGCTTCAAAATACACGAAGAAAGAAATGACAGAAATGCAAGGAAAAACAGACATCTATAATCATAGTCGAGTACTTTACTATCGCATTCTGAGTAACTGCCAGAACACGTGGCAGTGAGCGTGTGGAAGACCCGAGTCACAGCATCAGCCACCTTCACCTTGACCTGACATCTACAGACCTCCACCAGACAGCAGCACAGTCCACTGTGAGCGCACTCAGAACCTTCCCGAGATGCAGACCACGTTCTGGGCCATAACAAGGGTTCGATAGATTTAAAGGGATTCAAATCATGCAAAGTATTTCTTTGACCTCAGTGGCACTACATAGAGTATGAATAACAAGAATCGTAGCCCTGGCTGGTGTGGCTCAATGGATTGAGTACCAGCCTATGAACCCAAGGGTTGTGGGTTTGATTCCTGGTCAGGGCACATGCCTGGGTTGTGGGCCAGGTACCCGTTTGGGGGCGTGGAAAATGGGGACCTGGGCGTGAGAGGCAACTGATGAATGTATTTCTTGCACATCAACGTTTCTCTTCCTCTTTCTACATCCCTTCCCCTCTCTCTAAAAATAAATAAATAAAATAAAATAAAAAAGAACTCTGGAAAATCCTCAAATACTTGAAGTCTAAATCACACGCTTCTACATAACTCACAGGTCAAAGAAAACCAAAAAGTACTTTGGCCTGAATAAAAATGAAAACCCAACATAGAAAAACTTGTCAAAGCAGCACTTTGAAGGAAATTTATAGAGCTGAACACCTATATTAGGAAGGAGGAGGGTCTCAAATCGGTGACCACAGCTTCCACTTTTAGAAACAGAAAAAAGAGCAAATTAAACCCACAGCCAGCAGAAGAAAGGACACAATAACAGAGCAGAAATCAATTAACTAGAAAACAATCAGCAAACCCGAAAGCTAGTTCTTGGAGAAAATCAAAAACATGGATAAACCTTTAGCCCGAGGGATCGAAATAAAAAGATAAATCACCAATATCAGAAGTGAGTCGAGCGGCATCACCATCATCTGTGGATGCAGAAGGGGTGACGTGAGAATATGACGGACTTTATACTGCAACGTCAGTCAACTTGGAAGAAATGTACAAATTCCCCGAGAGACAAAAACTCCCGAAGTTCACTCAGGAAGACACTGAACCTGAACAGCGCCGTATCAATTAAATGAATTTGTTGTTAAAAACCTCCCCACGGAGAAAACTCCAGGCTTGGGTGGCTTCACTAACGAATATTTAAGAAGAAATAAAATGAATCCTAAATAACGTGTTTCAAAACACTGAGGAGAGGGAAAAGCTTCCCACCCAGTGCTGCCTATGAGGCCGGCATCAGCCTGGCACCACCGCCAAGGACACCGTGAGGAAAGGAGCCACGGACCCGTATCCTTCGTGAACACAGACAAAACATGCCAAACAACATGTGAACACATAGAACCCGACACGCCATGACCACAGAGGCCATAAATATAAATGGCAACCTGAAATCACAAAACTTCTGGTCGTGACTCTGGTTTAGGCGAAGATTTCTTAGACGCGACACCAAAAGCCGGGTCCATGAAAGACAAATCAGCACGTCGCAACTGGACCCCACGGCAGACTCGCTGAAAGGACCGACCATTGCACACGTCGGTGAGGCTGTGAAACCACTGGACTCTCGCACCCGGTGGCAGGACCGTGCGTGGCACAGCCGCTTTGGAGAACAGTTTGGCAGTTTCTTAAAACGCTGACCCCATGCTGACCATGACATGCACTAGTTCCCCTCCCAGGCGTTTACACCCCCACCAAAAACAAGCCAGTACACGCCCATGCGAAGACATGTGTGTGTCAGCGTTCCCAGCAGCTGCATTTACAACCACGGTAACCGGACACCGCCCAGAAGTCCACGATCAGGTGAAGACGAGGAGCCGACGAGGGACCACAGAGGGGCAGGAGGGAATTTGGGGGGTGACGGATGCGTTCTATGGCGATGGTTTTACAGGGACACAAACATGTCAAAACAGCAAATCTTACACGTTGATTATATGCAGTCTGTGTCCCTCACGGTAAAACAAAAAAGAAAAATCAGCAGGACACTAAGCGCAGCACGACAGGCTCGTTAAAGCGCACGCATGTCTGTGTGTGACATCCGTGCAGGCAGAGGAGGCCTCCCAGATACGGCCAAGCAAAGGTTATCGCCCAGAAGCAGGGCTCTTTGGGGTCCTCGGCAACCACGGCTCTTTACAATTGTAAACTTACAACACCGCAGTACGTGGCCCCAGCTGGCCCTTCCGCTCCAGCGGGGCTCAGCTGTGTGGGGCGAGGCCCGGGCGCTCCTTACCGTCTTGTGTATCAGGTAAAAGTCCTTCTTGTGGGTGCAGAACGCCTTCTTAAAGAGCCGCTTCTCCACGGGGGTCCAGATGTCCGAGCCTGTGGGGAAATGGCCAAGAGGGGGAAGACACTTTTCCTCTGGGGGCGCAGCAGCCGTGACTGAACCACAGACCACCCCCCTCTTTCAGCTACCAGTTCTGAGCACCAAGAACATGCCAAGCATTCTGCTGAGTCCTGTGTCTGCCTCATCTCGTACAATCCCCCCAAAAACCTTAGCAGGAGGAGACCATGCCCATGCCCGCTTTACTGCCGCAGCACCTGGGGCTTCCACTGGCTGACTGGCCAAGGGCGGGGGCAGCGGGGGGGGGGGGGGGCAGCCTCCTGACTCCAGGGCTGCTGCACTCCATCACTGACCCAGCCCAGTCCACCCATCCCTGGCCTGCAGCATCCCCCTCCCAGCTGGGCAGAGCCCATGGGGGAAGCATTGGGAAAGGGGAAGGTAGGACCCAACTAGAAGAATTTAGTGCCCCCTGAGACTTCCCACACATGACAGGCCCTTCTGGAAAGGCAGGTGAAGCCCACAAGAGGCACAACAGAGCTTGCCATCGAGGCTGACTGGTGCGGGGGGTCTCAGCCAGGCAAAAACCACGTGGGCACCTGGCCCAACTCACCTGTGTAGCGGTAGTCAGTGAGCGGGTGAGTCTGCGGCTTCTGGGGTCCCCTGAGTAAGAGCGTCTCCAGGGCGACCTGGAACAAGAGGAGGGGCCGGCTACTTACTGAGGGAGCAGAAGTGAGGGAGAGGCCCGCCTTCTCGGGCTCATTCATTTGAGAACCACTTAAGTCCTCCCTGTCCCAGGGCTGCTCAAAGTGTGGCTGGTCCATGGCCACCACCTGGTCCCTGGCTGTGGGCGCACTGACTACATCACCAGGCATGCTCCTGGGGGCAGCCGGCACCACTTTTTCATAGCCAGCTTTCCTCATGAAGGGACCGGTGCAGGGACTCCTTCTGGCACCAGCTCCTCATTCCTTTGAGGAGGGGCGCTGCTCTTGCCCGTGGCCCCAGCCTATTTTCCTCGCGGCACTAATCACCACCTAATGATGTTAAAACCGTATTTCCTGTTTTGACTCTCCTACAATGTGAGCCCCACGGAGAGAGGGATTTTGTCCTGCTCACCAGCGCAACCCAGTCAGGACCGGCCGTGTGACCTGCAGGGCCCAGGGCAAAGGGAAACGTGGGGCCCTTTCGTTCAGACATTAAGTATTTCCAGACGGCAGCATCAGAGCCCTAAGCCAGACACGGGACTGAGCCAGCCCAGCCCCGGTGCCAGGGCACCGGCAACTCATGGGACCCAATAAATAGGTGACACCCTGCTGAGCGCCTCCCAGCTTGAGCCAAAGCAGAACCGTGGCCTCCTGGGTCCCTAAGTTGCTGACGTGACTTTTCTTCTCCCCCTCCTCTGAGGGGGACTTTCACTTCCTAAACCTCAGCATTGTGAGGAGGGTCCTTCCATGAGGCAGAGGCGTTTCTGTTGCCCCAGAGGTTTTCGTACGTGGGTCTTGGATCAAAAAGCTAAAGCTTGGTAAATAAACCAGATCAATGCAGGACCTGAGCTGGGTCTACTAGGCTCCCCTCACCTCCCCACCTCCTACAGCCCGAGATCTCAGAGGGACCTGGGCCCTGCTGTTGCTCCAAATACACAACCGATTTACCGCGCCCGGGCCTGCCCATTCCCCCTCTGGAATGGGCCACACCAAGGGCCACACCAGTCCCAACTCCACCGGGGGAAGGATGGGTGGCCTTCCTTTGTTTTCATAGCTGCGACCCCCTCCCCGGCCCCCACGCAGAAGGTGCAGGTCAGGCTCCTGGACCCCAGCGCAGGAGAGCGGGGAGCTCCCCGAGGCCCCGTGGAGGCTCCCTCACCTGGACGTTGCCCTGGGCTTCATGCAGGCAGTGCAGAGCGAGCTCCAGGTTGGTGCCCCCTCCCGGCATGACACTGGAGCAGGCCACGTTGCAGAGCTCAGTCACTGTTGCGAAGAGGGACCCCCACAGGGTGCAAGGGAGAAGGGACCTGAGTCAGCTAGGGCCAGGGAGGAGGCTCCCCCACAGTGATGGCACAGGGAAGGAGCTCCTTGTTGCCATCTCCCTCACGCTTCAGGTAAAAGCAGGTTGAGGAAAGGGTCGGACAAGGAGGATGGGCTGGCTAGCTACCACGTCAGAAGGGAGGTGGTGGCAAGGGACAGTGGCCTGGGAGAAGCAACGCTGGACTGAGCTTGGTCCCTTGCCACCCCCAGGGAACATTGCTTCGAGCTCAAGTGGAGAAGTGGGAGGAGAGTCCTTGGGGCTGGGGGTGGGCCAGGAACTCGGCCGGAAGTCTCAGCCACCTCTCTCCTGCATTTCCAGGTTGGTCGTCAGGTCTCCCCACGGCTCCCAGACCAGAGAAGCTGCGTGCTCATCCACTCCCGCCAGCGACCTGTCCTGGAGCTCTGGGATCTCGGCCTGAAAACGGCTCCCTAAGTTGATGTGTCTGAAACGAGTCCACACACACAGACACGCGAGGCGTACACGTGACTAAGGTGGGAAGGAAAACGGAGGCGCAGGGCGGGCCCCGCTCCGTGGACTCCCCCCCCCCCCCCCCGCCCCGGCCCCCCGCCATCTCAGACATGCCGCGTGCGGGTTGGCCGCCCCTGATGGGCGTGTGCAGGCCTTCCAGAAACCTCCGCAGGGAGACTCCCGCCTTCCTCCAGTTTCTTTTGTTGCCGGATTTCTGGCTCAGGTGTCTCTCCTGGGGTGTAGGACCAGGAGGTACGTGCTGACACCTCGCACACTTCTCCATCCACGGCCACGTCGTCAACCACACTCCGTGGAGAGTCAAGCGTCTTGCGCTGTGCCCTCAGCAATTTGACTGGGAACCCCAGGGTCTTGGGCATCCTCCCCATGGGCCCCACGATGGTATATCCAGACAGAGGAATGCTGGGGAGACTTTTCACGTGCACCTGGAGAAATCCGCCACTTCTCCCCTGGGGAGGCCCTGTGGCCACCCCTGAACCTCCTGTGATGCAGGGGCCCTTGGGCACAGCGGACCCTGGGGTACAAGGAGCGCAAAAGCCGCCCCACTTAGGTAGGACCCTCCGGGCCCGAGTCTGTGCCGACTCACGGTTCAATGCTGATCTTGGTGTCGTCCTTCACCACACAGATGCCAAGTGACTCATCCTTTCGATCTGGAACGCACACCACAAAGAGCCTCAAGAAGACTGACAAGAAGCAGCCCATGGGGCCCCTTCTCCCTGCCTTCCCGGAGCAACTGAGAGCAGGCTCTGGAAGCTTGCATGGCATAAAGCTTCCTCAGAAGCTTACAGAGACAGCTATCATACAATGTAGCGATCTCACTTCAGGGTAGTTATCTGGCAGAACTGAAGTCGGGGTCTCAAGAGACACCGCACTCCTCCCTGTGCTCCCTGCAAGGCCATGCAGGACAGCCAAGATGTAAGACGACCCCAGTGACCATGTGGGTGAGTGGGCACAGGTAGTGCCGTATTCGCACAGTGGGATACCACCGAGCCTTGGAAAAGGGAAGCCCGCCTTACGCGAGGACGCAGAGGACCCCGAGGACACTGCGGTGAGCGGCTAAGCCAGTCACAGGAAGACAAGACGCATACTGTGTGGTCCCACTTACGTGAAGCACCTAAAACGGACACAGTCAAAGAGTGGGACGGTGGCTTGCAGGGGCCGGGGGACTGGGGAACCGGGAGTCACTAGCCTCCCGGTGCTGAAGTTTCAAGTGAGCAAGACGCATAAACTGCAGAGATGCGCTGGGGGACACCGTGTCCAGGGCTGCGACGACGCACCTGCGGTCACACTACCGTCTCGCACACTCACACATTCGTTAAAGGGCAGATTAACTGTTCTTACCACGATAAAATAAATTTTTAAAAAAGACTGCATGGAAGATGGACAGGACTTCTGAAAAGGTACAGTAAGGAACGCGGCCAAAACAATAAATTAACTGATAAAAATTACACTTAAGACAGGAAGTTAAAGTCTCTGGAAGTTGTCCTAAAGGCGTACAAGAAACATTTTAAGCATTTTAAGAAATACACACCCGAGAAAATTGACAAAATCTTAGAACACAGAGAGTCAGTGACACCTGAGCTGGGACCCCCTCACCCACCTGGCCTCCAGCACTGTAACCCGGAGTACGGCAGGCAGCTGCGGCCGAGGGGATGGGGGCTCCCTCTCCCCCCAGCTCCCACACTTAGAGGATTAAAGGAAGGTAGGATGCTAACGTCTCATCAAAGACAGAGACTATTTTTGAAGACATGAACCAAATGGGAGTTCTGGGGTTAAAGAGGTATCGTGATGGAAGCGAGGCCCAACTGTAGGGGTAACTGGACAGGAGAAACGGCCCACAAACCGCCTTGACGAGGCCGCGGAGAAACCGGAGCTCCCGGGTAACGCTGTGCGGATTGAACACAGCCATCCTTTTGGAAACCAGCCTGGCAGCTCCTTGAACGGTTAACACAGAGTTGCCAGAGGACCCGGCAACCCGACCCCTGGGTGCCTGCCCAGGAGAGACACAGACAAACATCCACACAAGAACCTGCACGTGGGCGTCCACAGCAGCCTGGTTTCTAGTAGCCCAGAACTGGAGGGCACCTAGAGGCTCAGGGCCTGATGACTGGGTACGGGAAACGAGGTCTCCCGGGAACCGGGATGCTGCTTGGCCGTAGGGAGGAAGGGGCTCGGATCCATGCGACAGCAGGCATGGACACCACCGTGCTAAGTGAATAAACCAGACACGAGCGGTCCCATGCGACTCCGCTCAGAGTGTCCAGACAGGCGCAGCACAGAGAAAGCAGACCGGTAGTTTCCGGGGCCGCTGGGGAGATTGGGGCTACGGGGGTGTGAGGGTGCTCCTTCTGGGGGTGGCAGAAACGCGGTCCAGCTAACCGTGGGACGAATGCACAGCCCTGCAAACACGCTAAAAACACGGTACATTTGAAGCGATGACTCATGACGTGATATGTAAAGGGTGTCTCACTAAAGCTGTTTCAACAGCTACACGGGAGGGCAGGCAGAAGGGTGGTCAGGCTAAATGGCCGCTATGATTTCTTTCTGGCTGTAAAACTCTAAGCTCCGGGAAGGCTGCCGATCACAGACGGTCCCGGGATACTTATAAACAGCCAAGGGGCCAGAGCCACAGGAGGGAGACACTCTCTGGACCAAATGCTAAGAGGAAGGGCGCATGCGGCCCACAGCAGGCCACCGCGGGAGGCCCACTCACCCAGCATGGTGCTGAGGAGCTTGTCGGGACCGGCCTGAGCGGACGTGAAGCAGAGCGTGCTGAAGTACAGCCCAGACCCCTCCCGGATGGGGCTGAGCATTGGGGGCGGCGTGTAGGGAGGGCACTGGAACAATCCCTTCAGGAGGCGGTCCACCAGGAAAACTGGGGACCGCAGGCAGCTCTGGTGACACCTCCCTGGGCCTGGCTCCCCAAACGTGCAGCGGGGAGGCGGCATGAACAAGGCCTTGGGCTGGGGGCGCTTCTTGCGCTTCCTGTGCTGGCTGCTGTCCCTGCTGTCTCTCTCTTCCGCGTCTTTCTCTTGTCCCTGGGGAAGAATAGAGTTCGGAGGGGTCACCTGAAGCCACCTGCCACTCAGCTCAGTCTTCAAGATGGCATGAGAGCAGGAGAGGGGGACTGACCACAGGGACAGAGGGAAGTATGACACGCGCACACCCCGTGTGTCTGTGCCCAGGGCCATTGGCAAGGGACCCCAACCCCAGTGCCTGTGACGTTCAAGGCTGGAGCCTTCCCGTGCACCCACACTCCAAGCAGAGACCCTGGCTCAGGACCTGGGAAACACATGAGGCCACTTCTGTTGTTAGCACAACTGGTATTTACACAGGAGGGGCCAGAGACAGTGTCACAGGGTGACCAGATGAGAACTGGTTCCCCTCCAAACGACAGCAGCTCTGGAGAGACCAACAACGGGGTCCGTGCCTCCCGACTCCAAGTCTGGCCTGCACTGTCCCGGGCAGGGTCCTCTAGTGCAGGCTGAAGACCGCCTGCCTAAACTGACCACGCTCTCTCTCAGCTCCATGCAACCTCCCCTCCTCTCTGCCGGTCTTATTCCTCCTTGTCCTCCAGGTCTCAGCTCTAGCACCCTCCCCCCCCCTCCAGGACGTCCTCCTCCACTGGTCAGACTGGGTCTCTGTCACCCCCTCAGGGCTTCCCCAGCTCCCTCTGCCGTCTCCTTGTCCCCAACCCTGCCCATTCTGGGTCATCACTGTCTGGGGACAGGCCTATCTACTACACTGGCCTGGGAGCCCCAGGAGGGAGGGCAGAGGGTGTCAAGGTCCCCAGAACCACCAGCACAGGGCCGGGCATGGGGGAACTTCAGCGAGGGCTGAGTGAATGAATGAATGAACGTGCAAACCCAGCTCCTCTGGAGTCAGGGTGGTCGGTGGCATTTGTGCTTTTCCTGCCGCTTCCACCAGCAGGTAGGGAAGGCCGCGGCAGGAAGGGGACTGACCAGCACCCACCTTGGCCGCGCCGCCCAGGGCTCTGTGTGCTGGAGCCACAGGCACCGACATGGGCATCTCTGAAGGGGCCACGCTGTCCAAGGGCATCTTGGCTCCTGGGGAACTCTGCCCATCCCCCTCTGGCCTCAGCACCTGTCTTGCTGGCTTGCAAAACTCTGTGCCAAACACCTGCAGGCAGAGAAGAGACGGCTTTTGAGGAGACACAGCGGGCAGGCAGGCAGCGGAAGAGCTGCACCAGCCTGCAGTGCTGGCTCCTGCCCCGCCCCAGGCTTCCCCGCCCCCCTCAGGATGGAAGACACCTCCTTCCCGAGATAAATGACACCCGGGCGTCGACGCCCCAAAGCCTGGCAGGGACGCGAGCACAGGGCCTGCAGCGCGCGCCCTTCACCTGCTGCTCCTGCTTCCCTAGAGGTGACGGCCACTGGTCGCTGTGAAAGCACATGTGGCTGCTGAGCCCCTTCTCGGTGTAAAACATCTGGCCGCAGTTCCTGCAGACGTAGGTGCCCCGCGGCTCTGCGTCCTCCGGAGCGGCCCCGTGATGCTGGCTGTTGCGGGAGACAGGGCGAGTGGGAGGAGCTCGAGAGTGGGACTCGGCCTGACCACAGGCTCCTTTGTGTTTTCTTTTTTACGTCTGACCCACTGACAGCTCTAGACGAACCCTGAGACACGGAGACGACCCCGCAATTCCTCAGGGCCTGGTGCGTACCTCTTCCGGACTGACGCATCCAGAGCCCCCTTTCCCAGGGCCGGCACATGGAGGCCACCAGAGGACTCCCGAGGGGTTACGCTCCTCCTGGCAGAGTGGCTGGGGCTGGGGGGGGGGCGGGGTAGGAGGAGAGGGCCTTCTGAACTCACCATCCACCTGCCAGGTTCTCCTCCTTCATCAGGTGGGGGAGCCGGTAGATATTTCCGCCCTGCAGACAAAAATATGCCTGAGCCAATACGTCAGAGATGAGGTTCGCAAGAGCTAAAACTCAAACTCTTGGAAGAAAACACAGACGTAATTCTTTGTGATTTGGGATCAGGCAAGGGTATCTTGCATGCCACCAAAACAGAAGGCAGAACAAAGTGGTTCATCAAAACTTAAAACATCTGCGCTTCAAAAATCACCATCAAGAAAGAGAGAAGAGCCCTGGCTGGTGTGGCTCAGTGGATTGAGCACCAGCCTGCGAACCAAAGGGTTGTAGGCTCGATTCCCAGTCAGGGCACGTGCCTGGGTTGTGGGCCAGGTCCCCAGTAGGGGGCCTCCAAGAGGCAACCACACACTGATGTTTCTCTCCCTCTCTTTCTCCTTCCCTTCTCCTCTCTAAAAAATAAATACAATCTTTAAAAAAATTTTTTAAAAAAAGGAAAGCGAAAAGACAACCCACAGAGTAGGAGAAAATCGTTGAAAGTATATATACCTGATAAGGACTTGTAGTCATAATACATAAAGAACTCTCACAGCTCGGTAATAAAAAATCAAATGACCTAAAAATGGGCAAACAATCTGAATAAACGCCAAACCAAAAAGGAGACACAAATGGCCAACGAGCACATGCAGAGATGCTCAACGTCATTAGCCAGCAGAGCAAGGCAGGTGAGAGCAGAACGGGAGACCGCTGCGCCCCGTGAGGACCGGCAAGGGTGCCACACGTGCTGGGGAGGGCGTGGAGACACTGGAGCCCTCACGTGCTGTAGGCGGGAGAGTAAAATGATGCGGCTGCTTTGGAACAGAGCCGGGCAGTTCCTCACGTGGCCAAACACAGAGTTACCTATGACCCAGCAACTCCATACCTAAGTATTTCCCGAGAGAAAGAAAACACACATCCACACAAAACCCTGTACACGAATGTTCACAGCAGCACTACAGCCAAGGACTGCAAACAACCCGAATGTCCCTGAGGAGGGGACGAACCTGCCTGCACAAAGGACTACCACGCAGCCACACAAATGGAGCACAGACGTGCCACCATGCGGCTGGACTTGGGAAGCAGGCGAATCCACAGAGACCGAAGGTGACTGGTGGCTGCCAGGGGCTGGGAGGGAGGAGGGGGAGAGACTGCGGGTGACGAATGGGAGTGTGGGGTTTCTATGGGGGCAGAACATCCTGGCACAGAGTGGTGGTGGACGCGCGGCCCCGGGATCACACTGAAAACCACCAGTACCTGGATTCTGTTGAATATCGTCAGCTTGGACTTGGAGTCGCGGGCGGGATCTGCCAGAGGCCCGGCCGAGGAGAAGGAGGCCATGGCCACCTGGCTGGGAGAGGCTGCACAACACATGTCCAGTTTCACCTTCTCCTTCCGGAAGCCCGAGAAGCGCTGGGCCCTGGGGTTGCCGGAGAAGGGCCTGTGGCCTCCGCCCCGGGGACACGCTGAGCCCTTTTCACCCTTGGCGGTTCCGGGTGCCATGCGGTTCTCAGCCTGGGCCTGCTTCCCGGGGCCCTGGGCTCCCGGGGTCTCCTCCCCACCTGACTGGGTCTGCTGTGGGCCACCAGGGGAGAAGATGTCCCCCAGGTCCAAAGTCCCTTGTGTGGGCCTTAACTGCTTGGCCAGCGAGATGTCTGGATTCCCGGGAGGGTCCAGAGATGACATGGTGAGGGACGGTGGAGCGCTGGCCCCTTTTGGTCCTCCCTTCGAGTCCCATTTCATGCTGCCCGGTGAGGCCGCTCTGGGGAACGCAGCTGTGGTTTTCCTCCGTTGGGCTGGCGACCCCTCCAGCTCCAGACTTCCGAGGCCGGAGTGGACGGAGTCGGCACTGGGTGTCAGCTGCAGGGGCTGCTGCGGCCAGGGACCTGACTTCAGGGCGGCCTGCTTGCCCTCGGGTGCGGGGAGCTGGGAGGACGCGGCAGCCACCTGGGCGTGGGAGAAGACACACTGGGACTTGGTGATCATCTGGAGCACCTGCATCTGTTCGTGGCTCACCAGCGCCTCCTGCGACTTCAGGAACAGCTGCCGGAAGAGCGGGGTGGCGTCCGACGCCTCGAGCCCACCGGGCTTCTGGGTCTCCTGCAGGCTGGGCTCCCCAGGCTTCCGCCACAGCAAAGTGTCACAGTCAAACTTGCTTTCTTTGGAAGCCCAGGAGTCATCTTCCCCAGCATGTCTGGGGTCACCCGAGGGAGTGAGGGGCAGCACGTCCTCCAGGTTGTAGCCAGTGCCCGGCGAGGGCTCCCTGGTTGGGGAGGTACTGCTGGGCCCCAGGCCGCACTCCGGGCCCTCGGGGGACTGCACCGCAGGGGCTTTGCGGACCACAAACACGTTGCTCCCTTTGCTCTTGGGGCAGCCCGGCTGGCTCCGGTTGCGGAGCCACGGGAAGTTGTGGCTGGGTGGCTGGGAACCGGAGGGGACCGTCTGGCTCCGGAACAGTGGCAGGCAGGCAGGCAGGGGGCCTCCCTCCGGCCAGCCCTCCAGGGTGGGCGGCAGCTGGAGCAGCCAGGGCTCCGACTCAGACGGGTCGGGGCCACCACTCTCTGCCACCCTTGTGTGGGCGGCTGTGAACATTTCGGGGACAGGCTCCTTCTGTGGGGGACGGGGCTCCTCGGGAACCTCAGGGCCCAGGGCTCCTCGGGCTGCGGGAGCGCTCGCTGGGGTGCAGGAGGAGGATCCCGAGGAGGGCGGGCAGGGACAGGCTGTGTTCCTGCCATCGCTGCTGTCCGCGGGCCCTGCAGGGGCTGGGCAGGGGGAGGGGACCTTCTGGTGGACAAGACTGCTAACAATACAGCGCAGGAGATCCCGGCTGGGCAAGAGGGCGCCGGGGGGCCTGGCTTCTGGGGGCGTCAGGGAGCGCAGGCCGCTGGGCGCCGGCGGGCCGGCCACCTCCTGGGTGTGGGGGGAGTCCCCGCCCGCCTCCTCTTCCACGGGGGCTTCCTTCAGGATGCACAGGCCGTGCTGAACCTCGTAGTGCCGGCGCAGGGAGCGGTAGTCGCAGTAGCTCTTGCTGCAGCCCTGCTCCATGCAGACGAAGGGCTTGGTCTTCTGGTGGGTGAGCATGTGCCCGGTCCTGGGGTCACACACGGGAACGGAGTCAGCAGCACGCCACCAGGGCCTCCCCTGAAGGGACCCCGAGGGGGCCCCCCAAGCCAGAAGCCGCACTCAGCCCCCACTAGGGTGGCAGCAGTCTGAAAGGGATGCCCCTCTCCCTCACCTTTAAGGAAGCCCCGTATGTGAGAAAAAAACAAATCAGTGGAAGCCAGGCCGCAGTTCCCCAAAGTGGGTTCCCCGGGAACACCAGGCCTCCAGAGTCGCTCCCCCGCGGGCTTGGGCTCAGCTGGCAAATAAGTCTCGAAAAAACATTATGTGCTCCTGGGAGGTTCACCAGCACAGGAGCAAATTTAAAAAGCCACACGATAGACAGGAGCAGAGACATACGTTTAACTTTCGATGTCTCTCCCACCTATTTGCCCACAGACCCGCTTTTTCAGGTGCTGCCGTTAGCATCTGGGAGACCCAGAGTTCTGCGGAGCCCCGAGAGAAATGCTCGCCCAGGGCGGCCCCTCCTTAACAAAGTCAGGTCTGCCTCACCCTCAGGCTCCTCTAAGGGGCCAGCTAGCTACCTGGAGCCCCCAGAGCAAAGAGAAAGACATTTACAGATGCCCAATCCAAAAACCTTCCCAGAAAACAGCCGAATGCCCCATAGTACCTGCAAATGTAAATGCATACAAGTGTATCATGTTTATATCATACTCGTCTCTACATTAATGTATGATAAACATAAACAGGTGAATAAATCACCCTCTGGGTTCCCCGCAGCCCTACTGTGCACACCTGGACATGTGGCAGGCGGAATATGTCCTGTAAAACACAAAACCCTTCCCGAAGGCCGACCCATGGCTTCCCTCTGAGAAGCAGCAGAGAAGGGATCAGGAGACCCCATTTCCCTGAAATTGGTAACAGCCCCTACTGTTACCAGTTTCTGACGTGAGCCCATTACTTCCCTTCCTTCAAGTCTGGGTAGGGAAGAGGGTAAAGCAAAAGGTGAATTAGAGCCCTCTGCGAAGGTTGGGAGCGCTATAAAAATGCAAGGGGTTGTACCTCCCACGTGCAAGTCTCTCGGTTTGAAAAAGTCCGTCTTTCCTTCCTCACTAGCAAGAAAAGCTTATCATTTATAAAACATCAAGAACACAGGGAATTCAGCTCCTAACTCTTGTAATGAGCTCTCTTCTTCAAACCAAGAGTTAAAAAAGAAAAGAGTTAACGTTCCGTTGCCACGTTCTAGAAACAGGCATTTCAGAAGCTCTCGGGCCCGTGTCCCCCCAGCATGCACTCCTCACGGAGCATCCGGGCTCCTCGGACCCCCACCGGAGTTGGGGACTCCGGATGTTTCCCCACAGTCAGCTCAACTCCCTGCATGTCAGAACTGCCTCCAGGACGAGCCATTCCGTGTCCTGAAACCACCAGGGTCCCAGCTGCAAATCACAGCAGCGATTTCCTCACTGGTGGGAATCTGGGGGCTTGGGAGGGTGATCCATCCAGGGCAGCGCCAGACCTCTCCCAGGGCACTGGCAGCGTGAGTCTGTGCTAAGCACAGGTGACATCCACCTGGGGAACACAGAGGTGGGACAGCCCAAGAGCGGGCAGGACAAGGTGGTCTGGGAGGCAGGGAAGACACCCAGGAACACCGCGCTGTCACCCCTCCGCCCCTCTCCTGGCCCCTGGAGAGCCCTCTGGGGGACCAGACTCCCACATACAGGTGGTCCTGCCGCTTGAAGGCCTTGCTGCAGATCTTGCAAACGTGCTTCCTCTCCTGGCTGTGCGTCAGGTAGTGCTTGCTGAGCGAGCTGGCGCTGCTGAACACTTTCCCGCACAGGCTGCAGTCCAGGAGCGGGTTCTGGGGGGAGCTGTGCTGCCGCTTGCCTTTCCGTGCGCTCCCTGCGGGCGCCCTGCCTCCTTCCTCCGGCTCTTTAGGCACCTTCAGCGCGCCGAGCCCCAGGTCTAGACAGAGAGGGGAAAGCACAGGTTACAGACATCGGGGGAAATCAGACGGCAGTTCGCCATGACGTAGACCCCAGGGCGGCAGCTCTGCTTGTGGAGAAAACAGGCTTCGGGCCCAGGCGAGAGGGAGAAGGTACCTCGTCAGGCCGCACCTGCAGGGCGGCACCCAGTCCCAGTGCAGCAGCAGCAGCCAGCAGCTCCGCTGGGACCAAGTGGCCAGGACTGCAGGGCCTCATGGCCACACCATCAGCGGCGCTCGCAGAAAGGCCACCCCGAAACACATGCTCCGAAACTTAGAAAAGTCTAAATCCTTTCGCTCAACCCATCCTGCCCGTGGGTTTTTAATTGAGGACATAAAGGTGGATCTGTACAAGGAGCGAGCTGCCAGGGTGTGCACGGCAGCGTCGTTTTCCCTGGAGAAATGTTAGAAACGACCTCTGATCTGATGCGAGGGCGTGCGGGTCACTGCGTGACGGTCAGAACGGCGGAGGACGTGAGCATTTGAGATAAAACTGTAGGGAAATACCCGACGATTTGAGAGGACGTTCACGCCACACTAAGTGAGAAAAAAGCAGCCTGTTGCAAAACGAAACTGTCCTAGTCTTAGGAAAAGACATTTATTCAGAAAACAAACTGAGAGGATGGACCGACTGGTAGGACTGTGGGTCATTTTTATTTTCCTTTTCTCGTGCGTCTGAATTGTCCATGTTTCCTGTATCCCTGGTGTAAAACGATTAAGGATGTTCCAGGAATCACATCATCGGAGAAACCGGGGTAGGGGCCGGGAGTGTTCAGGCGGGAGAGAGGAGATGTCTTCCTGTATCCGAAGGGCCGGCATGCGGAGGAGGGAGGGGATGCTTCTGTCTTCTTCCGAGGGACAGGGCTGGTGGCTGAAGAGTACAATGAAGCTGATTTCGAACCACTGGAACTGGAAGGGCCGTGGACGCGGGGACTCTGCAGGCTCACTGCTGGCTCCGGCTCCTGGACTTCCCATTTGGGAACTGGGAGGCACTGGTGAGCCGTGGGAGACTTTTTCTACCCCTCACATTGGTCATCAGGGTGGAGTAGGCTGCCTCAGAGAGAGATGGCGAGCTGAGGAATCACCACCTAACGAGGATGCTGCGGGGGCAGGATCCATGAATGCTAAGGGCCGGGGAATGGGGGTGGGAGGGGGTGGCACTAAAGGACGCCCAATGCCAAGTCTCTGTGGCTGAGGCGCAGCACAAGAGACGCAGCAGAAAGGGGCCAGACTCTTGTCCCAACTCTGCCTCTGCACGTGGACCACCTGCCACTCACTTGCCTGGTCCACGTCTTCTTCACGTGAGAATTACTGTGATGGATGAGTGGTCAGATGATCCCACGGTTTAAATGAGGGAAAACAGGCCTCCCTCCGGGGAAAGTCTGGCCTTGCTAAGTTACTTTAAAAAATGCTTACTAGCCCTGGCTGGTGTGGCTCAGTGGATTGAGCACAGGCCTATGAACCAAAGGGCCGCCTGTTCGATTCCCAGTCAGAGCACATGCCTGGGTTGCAGGCCAGGTCCCCAATACGAGGTGTGTGAGAAGCAGCCACACATTGATGTTTCTCTCCCTCTCATCTTCCCGTTCCCTGCTCTCTAAATAAATAAAATCTGGGTCTTTTAAGCAAGTGTTCCGGACACTTTTTGAGCGGCTTATTCCAATGAACAGCCACATGTGTTTGCAGGGCTGCTGTTCCAGATGTGGCCTTCCTCCCACACACTCGACTGTGCGTACCGGACAGCTCGGCCTCAGCCGGCTGATCTAAACAACGTGACCCAAGAGCCGAAGGAGAGGGTAGAAAACAAAAACTGAATTTATCTTGTGGGGGATGCCTGAGGGCCAACCAAAAGGAGATTTAAGAAGCCCTTGGAGTCCGTTAGCTCTCCCTTTGCGCCTGCACTGCAGAGGACAGAGACTCAGGAATGAAGCAATGGACTGTGGGACAGTAACTCTAACAATACAGGTAAAACCCAGCACCCTCTGCCCGGAGCTTTGCAGCCTACAAAGTGCTTTTACGCTCATTTCTTCTCTGCTTCTTCCTGCTGTCGCTGTGTGGGGAGGACCAGCGGGTGTCAGTGTCTCCCCACCGGCTGGATGAAGACACTGAGGCCGGGGCAGTTTAGAAGCAGCAGATGGACGGGACCCCCACTCCTCCTGGAAATGGGAGAGGGCCCCCTGAGATGCGGTCACAGATAGAAAAGTCTCCCACAAACTCACAGGCCTGCCCACCCCACACACGACATCAGGACACCCCCAGACACCCAAACGGCTCCACAGTATTCCCTAATGTCGGCATTCACTTATCCTGACGAGGAAGTTGGGAACCACCCCCAGGTGGGAAAAAAGTGACCGCTCCCTCTTCACCTGTGGAAGAGAGACCATGCCGTAACCAGTCCGTGCGGAACCAACCCCAGTGGCCACCGGAACTTCCGGCCCGCCCCCCAGGCCCACAGACCGGGGTGGGCAGCGCTACCTTGTGAGGACATTTGTGACTCCGGGTCTGCACATTCCTCCAGCAGCTTCACGGGCTCCGGGCCCTTCCCCGAGTGCAGGGACACCGCGTCTGCGCTGCCTTCCAGGGTCTCGCTGGGCATGTCGGGCTTTGGGAGGCTGGGGTCCAGGTCCAAACCACTCAGGCTGGCATAGAGCAGGTCTCGTGTGCTGGGACCCAGGTCCCGGCTGAGGGCATCACTGCAGTTGAGGCCCTGGCTCTCAGAAAATGAAGGGAGGTGCACCTTTGATGGCAGGGCACCCTCGTCCCCCAGGCTGTACTGGTCCATGTCTACGGGCTGCCAGGGTTTGGCCAGGAGCTACTCTCCAAACAGGCAAAGCCGCGCAAGGGCTCAGGGAGGAGAGAGCTCTTGGTGGTGTCTAATTCCTGCAAACGAACGAGGAGTCAGAATTATAAGGTGGCAACACAACGTGCTGGATAGAAGGTGGACTTGGCATTCAAACAGACCTATATTGGGGTCTGTTCTCTGACACTTAAGAGCCATGTGACCTTGGGAAAGTCACTTAAGCTGCACGAGACCCAGTTTCCTCCTCTATAAACTGGGTGTCAGAGCACTTCCATCACGAGGTGGCTGTGTGGGACACACGAGAGGGTTCCCAGCCCCATGGTGGGCTGGGCTGACCTCTTCTCCAGCTATAATACATACATAGAAATATGAGAAAAGATCTTTTTTTTAATATTTTAAGTATATTTTATTGATTATGCTATTACAGTGTTCCCAATTTTTCTCCCTTTATTCCCCCTCCACCCTGCACCTCCCAAACCTCCAGCACCCCGCCCCCCTTAGTTCATGTCCATGGACATGTAAGTTCTTTGACTTCTGTTTCCTATACTATTCTTAGCCTCCCCATCTATTTTATGCCTACCATTTATGCTTCTTATTCCCTGTTCCTTTCCCCCCGTTCCTCCCCTCCCCATTGAAATCCCTCCATGTGATCTCCATTTCTCTGATTCTGTTCCTGTTCTAGTTGTTTCCTTAGTACTTGTTTTCATTGTTGTTTTTCTTTTTTAGGTTCAGTTGTTGATAGTTGTGGGTCTGTTGTCATTTTAGTATTCATAATTTTTGATCTTCTTCAATTTCTTAGATAAGTCCCTTTAACATTTCATATAGTAAGGGCTTGATGATGATAAACTCCTTTAACTTGACCTTATCTGGGAAGCACTTTATCTGCCCTTCCATTCTAAATGACAGCTTTGCTGGACAGAGTCATCTTGGATGTAGGTCCTTGCCTTTCATGACTTTGAATACTTCTTTCCAGCGCCTTCTTGCCTGTAAGGTCTCTTTTGAGAAGTCAGCTGATATCCTTATGGGAACTCCTTTGTAGGTAACGCTCTCCTTTCCTCATGCTGCATTTAAGATTCTCTCCTTATCTGTAATCTTGGGTAATGTAATTCTGATGTGCCTTGGTGTGTTCCTCCTTGGGTCCAACTTCTTTGGGACTCTCTGGACTTCCTGGAAGTCTATTTCCTTTGCCAGATTGGGGAAGTTCTCCTTCATTATTTGTTCAAATAAGTTTTCAATTTCTTGCTGTTGTTCTTCTCCTTCTGACACCCCTGTGATTCGGATATTGGAACGTTTCAGGTTGTCCCGGAGATTCCTCAGCCTCTCTTCATTTTTTTAAATTCTTGTTTCTTCATTCTGTTCTGGTTGTGTGTTTACTTCTTCCTTTTGTTCCACATCGTTGCTTTGAGTCTGGTTTCCTTCCTGTCACTGTTGGCTCCCTGAATATTTTGCTTTATTTCATTTTGGGTATCTTTCTTTTTTTTTCTTTTTTCATTTTCAACCAAGCTCAATCATTTCTGTGAGCATTTTGATTACCAGGGCTTTAAATTCTCCATCAGATAGGTTGGCCATCTCCTCATCGCTTAGCTCTCTTTCTGAAGTTTTGCTCTGCTCTTTCATTTGGGCCACATTTCTTTGTCTCGGTGCAACTGTTAAATTGTAAGGGGGCGGGGCCTTAGGTATTCACCGGGGCGGGGGCAACCCTCTTTGCTGCACTGGGGTGCTGCCTGTGGGGGAGGTGCCAGAGAGGGAACAGTGCAGCTCGCCTGCTCATCTCTAGCCCCACTTTCCAAAGGACTCTTGTGAGACTGGGAGTTTCTCCCACTGCCGCAAGCCCCGCTGTAGTCCACAGCCAGGTCTGAGTCTGTTTCCCGTTCAGCCAGCCCGGCCTGCACAGTCCGCCGCCTTGCCGCGCGTTCTCTCAGTTTGCCTGCCCGCCCTCTTTCCTACTGGTCTGGTTGGACTGGTTGACTGTTTCTTTAATTCCTTGGTTGTTGGAGTTCCATGCAGTTTGATTTTCTGGCGCTTCTGGTTGTTTATAGGTTTTAGATTGGTTGTTATCCTCCTTTTAGTTGTGCGAGGAAACGAAGGGTTTCTACCTACGCCTCCATCTTGGCCGGAACTCTAATAGCTTTTCCTGGTAGAAGTGAAAGGCAGAAGCTATTTATTTATTTTTAGAGAGAACAGAGGGAGAAAGGGAGGGAGAGAAACATCGATGTGTGGTTGCCTCTGGTGCACCCCCTACTGGGGACCTGGCCCGAAACCCAGGCATGCTCTCTGACTGGGAATCGAACCCATAACCCTTTGGTTCGCAGGCCAGCACTCAATCCACTGAGCCACACCAGCCAGGGCAAGCACAGCATTTTCAAGGTCACCTACATGTGGTGCGGACCATTCCTTTGTTCCTTTTCACGGCTCAATACTATATCCCATGGTCTGCTTACGCCATGTTTTCTTCATCCATCCACCTGCTGATGGGCATGTGGGTTGTTTCCGTTTGTGTTGCTGTTAGAAAGAATTCTGTCCACACCCGACGTTTAATAAATGCTTGGTGACTCTCTGACAGCAAACCTAGCGGGTCCTAGAGGAATTGGAATTTGGGCCTCGATTCCCAGGCTGTTAGTTCCTACTGTTCTTAAATTTTTCGTGTGGAGACGCAGTGGAACAGCTGAGCCCGCGATGCCTGTGTTTCACACTGTGCACCTGCCTGCGTGTCTGTATGTGTAGCTACCGAGGTCTCTCAAACGAGACGTTGAGAACAGGCCCACAGTCCTGCATCACAACTCTGGAACCCAAGAGAGTTCCAGAATTCAAAGTTGGGGGGATTTAGAAAGGTAAATCAATGCATATGCCATAGTTTAAGTGACCCCTAGGGGGTCTGGGGCGGCACCTGGTAACCAAACTATTATTTCTGAAACGACCTATGACTACAGTAATGGAGAAAATAAACACTATAAAGAGCAACATGTGAGTTCGGATTTGGCCACCAAATGAAGGGGTTTTTTGTTTGTTTGTTTTCTTTAAGATTTTATTGATTTTTTAGAGAGAGAGAAAGGGGGGAGAAATAGGGAGAGAAACATTGATCAGTTGCCTCTTACATTCCCTCAACTGAGGACCTGGCCCGCAACCCAGTCATGTGCTGTGACCAGGAATTGAACTGGTGGCTCTTTGACTCACAGTCCTACACTCAGTCCACTGAGCCACACCAGCCAGGGCTCAGCTTTGGCTACCAAATGAGGTTTGA
Source organism: Desmodus rotundus (assembly GCF_022682495.2). Taxonomy (NCBI): domain Eukaryota; kingdom Metazoa; phylum Chordata; class Mammalia; order Chiroptera; family Phyllostomidae; genus Desmodus; species Desmodus rotundus. The sequence goes on from NC_071398.1 coordinate 44,406,288, forward strand.
AACACCTCGGCATTCTCAGAGATTGTGGGGTTTCTAAATCGCAGAGATGGGAGTGTGAACTATGGAAGTTTATATTCTGAGGCAAAATGAATTTCTCCGCCAATTCTAAAATTCCCCTATGAACAGTTTTAAGCACTCCAAAGGTGAAAGGGCCCATCTCTTTCTTCCTCTCCCAATAAAAACAAGCTAATGAAATACAAAGCATTATTTAAAATAAAATACTGAGCCTTTTCTCCTTGCCAGGTATCACTCCAAGTGTTTTACATGCGTTAAGTCACTCCTCACAACAAACCAGGGGCCGGTTCTGTCATCACTTGCACTTTGCAGAGAAGCAAAGGGTCTCCGGCTCGTTTGTCCAAAGTCACATACCTAACAAGTCGTTGACCAGATCGTTAACCCAGACATGTGACCTCTGCGTTGGTGTTCTTTCCCACCACACAATACTGATGGCCTACACATTCATCTCTAAGGGGCTCTGCTCCAATTAAACTGGCAAACACAGGAGGTGCTGGGTCAGGCAGGGAGCGAGACAGAATGTCTCTGAATTCCCTGAAGGCTAATCACCTGCTTTCCAACGCACTCCCCATAGTCCCAGAACAAACTGGTCTGCTCAAAACCTGGGGCCAGCCCGCCAGAGGTCCAAAGGCCCCGCTTCGGTATTTACACCCTTCACCAGACAGATAGTAAAGCAATGCCCATCAGCCAATATGGAACCTGCTCACCCTCTGTCAACAAGTTTTAGCGCCTTCTGTGTACAGAGCTCCCTACTAGTCCCTGTGGGGTGGGGTCTGTGCTCCCCGCCCCGGCACCTTGTAGGCATGCCCGAGAGTCCAAATACTCTAAGGATTTTTTCATTTTGTGTTTTCATTTTGAAAATAAGCTAGAAGAAGAAAATCAGTGTATCTGGATTAGTGGATTACTACCTTATAACCCAGCACTGCCAGTTGGTTTCAATGCCCAGGGAGTGTTTGTATTGGATTGGCCAAAGGGTCTGGATGGTTTCTCCCATTAAATAAGAGACAGATTTTTCATTTTCACCAATAACTTTATTGATTTGGATATTTGAGGATGTCAGCTCTCTCCTGCTATTGGCTTCTAATGTGTAGAGGCCAGGGGTACTGCTGAACATCTTCCAATACATAAGACAATTCCACAGCCAGGAATTATTTGGCCAAAATGTCAATAGTACCAAGAAACTTCACAAACCACGTTTGACACGTTCGATCAGTCACAGCGCCTTAGGCACGCACTGCACACATCTTTTTGTGCATTTCCGTTGTTTGCACTTTTCTTGAAATAATAAGTGTTGCGTATTTTCTTCCATCTTCAATATTAAAATGGCTGCACAAAAATTCACCAATTTTGGTGTTTTTTTAAAATGCACAGTGGATATGACCGCTATCACAATACAGCATAATAAAATTATTTTGAATGAAGTTAAGACACTACTAGTGCCGTTGTACAGAAGAAACTAAAACTTTTTGGCCAACCCAATAATTGCACAAATGCCCAAAAGGACTATTTTACTTGCCACAGGCTAACGAGAAGAGGATAGAGATGGATTTAGCTCATAATAATGCCTTTGGGCTCAACTAAAAGCCAACAGAGCTCAGGCTGGTGTAGTTCAGGGCATTGAGCGCCAGCCTGCAAATCAAAGGGCTGCCGGTTCGATTCCCAGTCAGGGCACACGCCCGCCTTGCAGGTCAGGTCCCTAGTTTGGGGTGCTCGAGGCAACCACACATTGGTATTCCTCTCCCTCTCTTTCTCCTTCCCCTCCCCTCACTCTAAAAATAAATAAATGAAATCTTAAAAAAAAAGTCAACAGACATCATGGAGCAAATGGAGATTTTGCTGCAGTTCAGAGAAAGGCATGGAACAGCTGAGACATCACGGGGCCTGCTAAACCCAAAAGGACCCTCTGTGGTGGTCTGCAAAGTACTTGTCTCAAGTAAGCACTTAAGTGTCAGCAAAAGAGCACCCTGCTCATTAAATTAATGTCTGTAATTTGAAATACGTTGGTTTGGTTGCTTTGTTTATATTTAATTTGCAAATTGATTTCAGCTTTATGGCGTCACAAAAACTGTAAGCTTTAGGACCGTATGCATCTTTTACACCTCGTTTAATAGTTTAAAAAACAATTTAAGTCAACACTGAGGATCCAAAGCAATTTTAATTTTTTTCTTTTAAAAAAGGAATAGTGAACCACTGCCCTGGCTGTATGGTTCAGTTGGTTGGAGCATCATCCTGTACACCAGAAGGTTGCAGGTTCTATTCCCAGTCAGAGCACATGCCTAGGCCTGTGGGTTCAATTGCTTATGGGAGGCAACCGATCAGTGTTTTTCTCTCTCTCTCCCCCTCTCTCTCTCTTTATCTCTCTCTAAAATCAATAAACATCCTCTCTCCTCGGGTGAGAATAAAAAAAAAAGAAAAGGCCTATCCTTCCAGGACTGGTGGGGGTGGGAGAAGGAAGGGACTCTCCTGTGAAATGCTACACCCTCCTTGGAAGGTAACCTGCCATCCAGTTCTGGACTGTAGCACTGCATCCACGGTTAGGTAAACTGTATTTACCGCGGCACTGTTTGGGCGGGAGGGAACAATGGGAACATACCTGCCTGTTCTACAGAGCCGTTTCATTTAGCTTGCTGTATTGTACATTTAAACATTTTTCAATTAGTTATCAAGTTGAAAAATCTGTCAGATTTCTTTCGGCCAGAGCATCAGTGTCCAAAAGAATTTTCTGGCGCTAGCTGGGCAGCTCTGTTGGTTAGGGTGACATTCCGATACACTGAGGTTGCAGGTTCAATTCCCAGTCAGGACACATACAAGCAGCAACCAATGAATGCATCAATAAGTGGAACAACAGATCGATGTTTCTCTCTCTCTCCCTCTTCCTCTCTCTCTCTCTCACTAAATCAATCAATACATTTTTTAAAAGAATTCTGTGCTGATGGAAATGTTCTAAATCTGCACTAATGATAGCCGCCAACCACAGGTAGCTAAATTCTTCATTTTATTTAACTTTCATTATTTACATTTCCATAGCTACAAGTGATAGTGGGTACCACATTGGACACTGCAGCTATAGAGATTCCTCATTAAAGTAAGGCGTTCCAATTTCTATTAAAAAAAAATCTGGGGATCTATCAACAATGAGTCTGCAGATTCTTGCAAAGCAACAGCTGGCTGCAGCTGAGAAGCTGCAGCTGCCTTGAGACAGCACGCAGTGTCCAGTCTGCCGCAGTCTCCACCACTCCCTATTCTCTCACGCCCTCGCACCTCACTCATTTACATGCCTCGCCAGGCCCTTACAGATGTCTGAGTTTAGGTCCCTCATGTGCAATTTCCCTTGACCTGCCTCTCTTTACTCAGCTTTACCAAATGCAGCCCTGCCAAATCAGGCCCAAAAGTCCCCTTCTGCTATCGAGAAGACTCCCAATAGAACAAAGTCTGAGGTTCTTTCTCCCTCCTCAGAACTCGGATAAGCACTGGTCTGACAATCCACTTACCACTTATCCCAAATGGCCTGGGAAGTTCATTACCTTTCAGCTTCCTCTATTTTCCCCAGACCGCAAGCTCCCACACGGTTGTAACTTTGTCTTATGTACGTGTCTCTACTTCTCACGGTGTCTTGCTTGGCACAGAATTCTGATAAAGAAGGCTCTTACCATCCCTGTCACTGACAAGTGACAGGATTCCATGGTGCCACCTCTTTTTCTCTTTGAAAAGCCTCCTTTTTCCCCTTACTGCCAATGTCTCCTGTCCCTCTCCGCCTCGATGTTACCAGGGAGGGAGTGACCGCCCCTTAGTGACATCAGCTGGTTGGGAGACGGGAGAAAAGAGAGACCTGCCGCTTTGACCCCAGCTGTGCAAATTCCTTCCTTCTTTTCCCACTCCAAACAGTATCGAAAACTTTAGGTCTATTTTGTTTGGCCTACGCAGTGTTTTTTAAAACTGGGTGAGTCGTCACATTTTTTTTTTAATGGAGAGATTTCAACGAAATATGGGATTTCTGGCTTTTCTTGAAAATTATTTGATTTGTTATTGCCCTATAGTTATCAACAGGACAAAGCTGAAGGACAACTGTCATCTCTGGATCGGGCTCTGGCCTCCAGTTCATCTTCCCTCCTGGCCTCTGTCGTAATCGTCATTGGAACAGCGCCAGCAGCAGTAAACATTTATTGCGGCCCTATCATATGCCAGGCACTACGGTAACTGCTTGTCTACTGTCTCACTTAATTCCCACAATGCCCCTTTGAGGCACGTACTATATTATTAACCCTATCTTACAGATGAGGTAGAGAAAAGTCCAAAGAAGTTAAATAACTTGCCCAAAATCAAGGTTAGGATTCAAACCCAGGTAGTCTGACTTCAAAGCCCTCACACTTAACCCCTCCACTCTGCTATGACTCCACACCTGAGACTAGACTCCTGCCCTAATTCTGCAGCTACGTTCTTTTTAAAAAAGATTTTATTTATTTTATTTTTAGACAGAGGGGAAGGGAAGGAAAAAGGGAGGGGCAGGAACATCAATGTGTGGTTGCCTCTCACATGCCCCCTACTGGGGACCTGGCCCGAAACCCAGGCATGTGTCCTGACTGGGAATCAAACTGGCGACCCTTTGGTTCACAAGCTGGTGCTCAATCCACTGAGCCACACCAGCCAGGGCTACGTTCTTAAATAGACCATTCAGTGAAGACTCCCTCATCCTGCCATGTAACCAATCTGTAATTTTAACCAGAAGGTTAACTCATTTCCTCTGATTGCTCCTGGTAAGAGATTGGAAGCTCTCCTTGGGAAAGAGAAAGACATGGAGGAGTGAGAAGGCTGCAGCTCTACCTTCCAGGGAATATTCTCACATAGAATCAACTAAACGAGAAAAGAGACATTAAAGTGTCTCACCCCAAAAGCTAACCCTAGCAGACAACGCAAATAAGCATTCAAATCTAGAACAGCAGTCGTCATCGTAAGGTGGATGTGGGGGGATCCCTGGGGTTCTCAACAGTCTTTCAAGAAGTCTGCGAGGTCAAGACTATTGTCATAGTGATACGCAGGGTGTTATCTACCTTTTTATTCTCAGTGGAACTTTTCAGAGGCTACCGGACATAATCTCAAAAGGCCGAATGCAGAAGATTTGAGAATCCAGGAGACTCTAAACATGTAAAATAATGCCACTATCCTCACAATTTTTTTTCTTTCTTTTTTGGTCATCTTTTCTTTTATCCTCACTAAATCTTTGTTTGCTGAAATACACGCTTTTAATAAAAATGTCAATTATGTTACTCTACAATGGACTTATTGCCATTTTCAAATAAATTAATAAATATTTAAAAAGTTTATTACACTTCTAATACAACAAATAGCAGCTGATACAGTTCATATGCGGGAAAGCTCTCTGGGTCTTGATTGATTTTTAGGTGTAACGGGGTCCTAAGATCGAAGTTTGAGAACTGCTGCTCTAAAGAGGAAAAAATCCTGTACGTGTGCAAGCAGGTGAGTGTCTGTGTGTGTGTGTCTGTCACAGAAAGAAACTCTAAACCCCCAATTCCAAACTGGTGGCCAGCAGGCTTTGTAAGGACCCTGCCCTATCTCTAAATACTTAATAAATTCTTCGTCAGCATTTAAAGATCACAAGGTTTCACATAAAGACAGTGTTCTGGTCTTTTCTCAAAAAAAAAAAAAAATTAAGTTCTAGCAACTGTGTCCTGGCATTTCCGCACGGCCGTTTCCACTGGCTGGCATTGCTTAGATGGGGCACGCGATCTTTGGTTCGCCACACTCCGGGTCTCTAGCTGCCCATCCCCTGTAGGTAGCTAAGTTGTTTTGCAATAAACGATTAAGCGTGTACCAACCTAATAGATGTCTGCATTCTTCCAGAGAGTCAACATGCATGGTAAATAAACCTTTTCCTTATGTGACTTCCCAAAGCAGCAACTTGAACCTGTCTCCCCATTGGCACAGAGACTCTTGGGTGGATTAGAAATCTTTCTGAGAAAGGGAGGAATCCATTTGACAAAGTGGGTGTCTCTGGTCAAGGGCAAAGGGAGGAAACTCACCAAGAGAGGAGGGAATCTCCAGGGAACAGGAGGGCCCAGGTTAGGCCCCACAGGGAGGGGAGTTCAGGTGACAGACCATTGGGTATTTCCTCCTGGAACGCTGGGTGGTAAAAATATAGGACTCTCAGCCAACTTCTTTCACCCTGAAAGCAGGTGGTGGGGTGGAGAGGAAGGAGCAGTCAGATCCTGTGTCCTCAAAGAAGCAGAGGCAAAGGTGTGAAATTGGGGAAAATGGGCAATTTTGGGAAGAAGGAAGAAAATACGAAACTGGGGTGATCTAGGTTGACAAAGGAGTTTTGTTGTTAAGGAAAAGTTATTTTTTTCTTTCTTTCCTTATTTTCACCGCCCCCTCCCCTCCCGGAAGGGAACTGAAGGGTTTTGCTGGGAGAAGCCTGAGAGAGGAGGAACTGGTGATGGAAGGGATTTTGGTTGGAGAGCTGGGGAAGAGGTTGGAAAAATAAATATTAGGTGGGAGGGAAAATGGAAGGACTGAGTCGGTTTGTTCTCAGTGAAAAGATATTCCAAAATGGGGACTCTTGATGGGAAAGAAGGATTTTTGTTGGAACGTGATCCTCAATGGAGGGAAAAATCTGAGAAAGAAAAAATAATTTTTTGCTAGAGGAAGTTCCCAAAAGGAGGGGGAGGGGGGTGACCAAGGAACATAGGACAGGTATTTGTTTCTGCTGGAAGATCCTAAAAAGAAACAAATCTGGGTCCCCTAAACCGGGGCTCTTTAGGAGGAAAGGATTTCTAGCAGAAGGGTCCTGGAAGCAGAGGGCGAATGCAAGGCGGAGATGCAGAAAGTGCGGGAGGTCGGGTAGGGCTCGCGGCGCGAGCTGGGGAGCTGGAAGGGAGCAGTTGGGGCCTGGGGGGGCGGGGTAGGAAAAAAGGGGGTGCAGCGGTCGAGGGACCCCTGAGGAACGTCTTCTCCAAAGTGATGGGGGTTGCGGGGGTGCAGTGGGGCCCAGAGCTGTTGGGGTGCAGAAGGTGCGTGCGTGACGCGGAGTAAGGGGTGCCCGGCCGCCGCGCCTGCTGCGCCTCTCGAAAGGGAGATGCCCCCCACCCCAAAAGAAATATGTTATTACGAATTAGATTTTAAAAGTGGATAGATGTTAAAAGTGAGGAAGGGGCGGAAAAGAGAAGGTAGGGAGGATGGGGAAGGGGTAGGGGCAGCAGCAACCGGGTTTTACCCGCCCCCGGGGGCTCGCGCGCCGGGCCTCGCGCCTCGCGGGCCTCCCAGCGGCCTCCGGCCTCCCACGCGCTGCTCGCCGGCCCGGCGCGCACGCGCAACCCAGCTCACCCCCGGAGCGCCCCGCTCCCCCGCGGCGCGCGCGCGCGTGCCCGGCCTCGGGCTGCCTCGCGCCGGCCCGAGCGACCACGCGCACGCCTCGCGTCGCCCAGGCTCCCCGCGCGTGCGGCCCGGCTGCGCAGTTTCGGGTTGTTGGCGGTCACCGAGGGGCGGGGCCCCGCGAGGGGCCCTGCTCGGTGCGGTCAGGTGACCGGCGGCGGGCGGGAGAGAAGGCAGTTGGTCGCAGTTTTGGAAGGAGGGCGGTTGGGGGTGAGAGTCGCTGAAGGCGGAGCTGGGGAAGGGCGGCTTGGGGGCGAGGGTGGCCCGTCGCTATCCGCGCCGGAGGCCGGGCGTCCCTGGCCATTGTTCCTTGAGGGCGACATTAGAACGCAGCGCGGGGGAGCTCCGGCTCCTGTGGGTTGCTCCGGGCTGCGGGCTGCTCGCCGGGGTGTGAGAGCCGCGGCCGCTGTCGCTCGTCGCAGGGTCGGGGGCCTGCAAGGCAGCCCCTGCGTGCTCCCAGGCAGGAGCCAGCGACGCCTGCTCATTAGTGGTTGGGGAGACGTGGGGCTGGAGACCCACAAATGGGACGCGAGCTGCTCCGCCTTTGTGTCAGCAGACGCTGAGCCACATGGGGGGTCTGGCTCTGGGCTGAACGAGAGACAGAAACCCGGAAGAGCAATGAATGGCCTGGGGGTGCGGCCTGGCCAAGGAGTTTGCACCCTGGAAAGACTTACACGGGAATTCATTCCTTAAAAATTGAACACCGAAAAATCAATGGCGACAGAATGCTCCTTAGTGGGTTCCCCGGGGAAAGAAATGGGGATTGACTGTAAATTGGCGGGAGGGGCATCTGACTGGGGTGATGTAAATACTCTAAAAATAGTTTACAGTGAACGGTTGGACAAGCTAATAGTCGTTGGATTGTACATTAAAATGGGTGATTCGCGTAAATTGTAGCTTAATAAAGTTGTTTTGTTTTTTAAGATTTTGGTTTTTTAAAAAGATTTTATTTATGTTTAGGCAGAGGAGAAGGGAGGGAGAAAGAGAGGGACGGAAGCATCACTGTGTAGTTGCCTCTCATGTGCTCCCTACTGGGGACCTGGCTGGCAACCCAGACATGTGCCCTGACTGGGAATCAAACTGCCAGCCCTTTGGTTTGCAGGCAGGCGCTCAATCCACTGAGCCACACCAGCCAGCGCCCTCATATCCATTTTTAAAGAAAGGTTTAAATATCCAAGTGAAATGAACTCGAATGATACTGTGACTCAAAATGTTATTTCAGCATATAATCAATTAAAAAATTTTAATGAGATAATTTATTCTTTTGGGACTCTTCAAAATCTGATATATATCTTATTTTTTATGGGTTTTTCTTTTGCCTTTTTTTCACCGCCACTTATCCCCCATATGTGGTATATATTTTATATGCCACATTTCAAGGGCTCCATAGCCACATGTTGCTAGTGGCTCAGGGACTGGACAGCATACCTCCACTGGGAGACAGGCAGATACATTTATAACGCAATGTAGTTATACTTTAATGAAAAATAAAGGGGAGAGGATAGAGAGTGTTAGAAGATGTTTTGTTTTTTTTTTAAACACAGATCAGTAAAGGCCTCTCTAAGTGCGGAGGTTATACTGAGCAGAGACCTGAAGGAAATGAGGAAGGGACCTCCAAAACTACCTGGGGGAAGAGCAAATGCAAAGGCCCTGAGGTAGGAAGGGGTGTGGGCCCATTTGAAGAGGAGCAAAAACCAGTGTGACTATAACCATGTGAGTTACGGACAAAGGAAACTAGGGGGAGATCACATAGATTACGCCAAAGCAGGAATTTAGAAATAGTTTTTCATTTTAGGAGAAGTTCTTCATGTGTTTAGCAAACATTCCAAACTGTTGAGTTTCAGCAGTGTGATCTGTGCCCTTGATGGGGGAAATGAGGCCCCCCGGCCACTGGGTAGATGAGGGTTCAAAGAACAGGATTTACGCTCCTGAAAAAAAAATCGACATCTCCCTGCCCTGTGACAAACACTGAACACTTCGGGGACAGCTTGCGATGCGTAACACAAAGAATTAGCGTTCAGAAATTATTCTAAAAGTCTACAAATTAATGTGACAACCCAATAAGAAAAAGAATAAAAGATAGGAAGAGGCACTTCATACAAGGGGAAACATATGAAAGGAGGCCTGACCACAAAAGCAAGGAAATGCAAATTAAAGCCGCAGATACCATGTCACACCTACCAGTTTGGCAAACTTTTAAATTTTTCCTAGCGGGTGGGCCAAGGGATACGTGTACAATGCTGGCAATGCGTAAAATCTTTACGCATAATACAGCCACACTGGAGAACAAATTTAACTTCTTTTTAAAAAATGTTTGTTTATTTTTAGAGAGAGGAAGGGAGGTAGAGAGGGAGAGGGAGAGAAACATCAATTTGTGGCCTCTCACACGCCCCCTACTGGGGACCTGGCCTGCAACCCAGGCAAATGCTCTGACGTGTGTGTGTGTGTACATATAGATATAGTGTGTGTGTATATGTATTTGATTTTTAAAAGTATCTGCTCCATAGTTAGTTTAATTTTTTAGGAGATTAGCTTAGCTGGGGAAGCAAGACTTTGGCCTCTGAAACAATTCATGTAGGTCCTTCTATTCCCCTCTTAACCCTTGAAAGCCCTTCCAGGGCACACTAGTCACAGGGAGATACAGTTAGAGAGGCACGATATAAACCCTGGGAACAGTTTTCCAGCTATTTCTTTTTTTTTCTGTTATTTAGCAAGTATTTAAAAAGACTGAGGCTCTCGCTGTGTGCCACACTTGAGTTGAGCAGCCAAGAAAATAAGGAACCGGGGCCCTGGCCATTTAGAATCTACTCACGGGAGGTAGGACTTTCCATATTTTGCCATGTATAATGCGCACCCACGTTTATGGCCCAAACTTTCAGGAAGAAAATCCTTTTTAATTGTTTAATTAAATTTTTAAATTTATATTTAGATACTGTTTTTTGGTAGTATAAAGGATTTTAGCATTTATTTTTTAACATATTATGGTACAAGACATTTGATGTAACAAATAATTACAAAACACAAGAAGAGAGACAAGGTATTTCAGGTGCTACCCACGTATAATGCACATCCTTATTTTGCCCTCAAAAATTTGGGCAAAAGTGTGTGCATTATACATGGCAAAATATGGTAACCACTGACACGATTCGAGAAAGAGCCTTTCCTTCTTCCCTTACAGGAACACAGAGTGTCTGCTTTCTGCCTGACCCAGTGATAAACTTTTCTATAAAAGGGCCAAGACTCAGGAAGGAGGAGGTTCTGAGCAAGTCACCCCACTTAGCAAGATGGGACTGAACCTCTAGGATCGATTTAACGAGGATTCTTACACGTATTTAATAGACATTAAGAAATATTGAGAGTTTGTCTACCTTCCGCTCCTAATTTATGCTGCAGAGATGAAAGAGAAAACATGAGGAGCCTTGTTAGAAGAAAAAAAAAGCTGGGAAATCTCGAGAAGAATCCGTGTCCTTGATTTGCCTCTTTGTTGGCCCAGAGTGGACTAAGAATTCCCGCCCGTGGGAGAGCTTACAGCCTCTCGAAGGCCAGACAACTCCGACCTCTGATGACACCGCCGGGAGGGAACAAGTGTGGGGGGAGCGAGGTGGCTGCCACCGGCCTCAGGATGTGTCTGGAGGAGACACTGGTGTGTGTGCCAATGACCTTTTGCCTTGATTTATATGTGGAGACTTGTGGGTAAGGTTTGTGTGTAGAAGGGCATTTCCCATCAGGACAGCCCTTCCAGATGAAAATGCCTTAAAAAATTCCCGTCAGCACTAATCATAACACCCAAAAGGTGGGAACAAGCCAAACCTCCATCAATACATGAATGGATACACAAAATGTGGTCTAGCCGTACGATGGAATATTACTCAGCCATAAAAAGAGACGAAGCACTGGCCTATGCCACAACATGAAATGAACCTTGATAACATTGTACCAAGTGAAAGCAGCCAGATGCACAAGGTCACATATGGTATAATTCCATTTATATGAAATGTCGAGGACAGGCGAATCCATAGAGACAGAAAGCAGGTTAGCCCTGGCTGGGGTGGCTCAGTGGATTGAGCACTGGCCTGAGAACTGAAAGGATGCTGGTTTGATTCCTAGTCAGGGCACACGCCTGGGTTGTGGGCCAGGTCCCCAGTTGGGGGCATGTGAGAGGAGACCGATTGATGTATCTCTTGCACATTGCTGTTTCTCTCCCTCTCTATCTCCCTCCCTTCCCGCTCCCCTAAAAAGACAAATAAAATCTTAAAAAAAAAAAAAAAAGAAAGAAAAGAAAAAAAAGTACATTAGTAGCTGCCTGGGTATGGGGTGTCAGACAGTGGGGACTGACTCCTTAATGAGGATGAATTTCCTTTTGAGGTAATGAAAACGTTCTGCAACTAAGCCCTGGCCTGGTAGCTCATTTGGTTAAAGTGTTGACCTGATATGCTAAGGTTGTGGGTTCGATCCCTGGTCAGAGGACATACAAGAAGCAACTGGTGAATGCTTCAATATGTGGGACAACAAATCCATGTCTCTCTCTCCCTCCCTCACTTCCTCTCTCTAAAGTCAATGTTTAAAAAATAGCCCTGGCTGGTGTAGCTCAGTGGATTGAGTGCAACCCTGTGAACCAAAGGGTTGCCGGTTCGATTCCCAGTCAGGGCACATGCCTGGGTTGTGGGCCAGGTCCCCAGTAGGGGGTGCATGAGACAACCTCATATTGATGTTTCTCTCCCTTCTTCCCTTTCCCCGCTCTCTAAATAAAATCTTAAAAATTAATTTCTTAAAAAAGAAAATGTTCTGCAACTAGATGGAAGTAATGATTGCACAGCATTGTGAGTTTACCAAATAACACTGAATCGTGTACTTTAAAACGGATAACTTGATGTTCCGTGAATTGTAGTCCAATAAAAAAGTTAATTTTAAAAAACCCTCAGAATTTTTTTAAGGATTTTATTTATTTTATTTTTTAGACAGAGGGGAAGGGAGGGAGAAAGAGGGAGAGAAACATCAATGTGTGGTTGCCTCTTGTGTGTCCCCTACTGGAGATCTGGCCTGCAATCCAGGTATGTGCCCTGACTGGGAATCGAACCAGCAACCCTTTAGTTTGCAGGCCGGTGCTCAATCTACTGAGCCACACCAGCCCCGGCAACCCTTCATATTTTTAGGTTTTGAAGGGGATACGGCATGGCCACATCTCTGTTAGAGACATTGGCAAGATGTTTCTGGTTGAAATTAGAACTTGAAAAACTGCGACACGAAGAAGAAAGAGATAGAGAGGAAGGAAGAAAGGGAGGGAGGGAGGGAGGGACGGCCTGTTTCTTAATATTTAGCCATTAAAATGACAGAGTCACGGGAGTGGGTACCATTTCGCTGGTTCAATGACCAGTAGTACCTGGTAGCGATTGTGGAGGAGGAAGGGGAACGGAGCAGCTCCTCAGGCTGGAGAATGCCGAGCGCTCCCACAGCACGGCTCCATTTGTGCCTCGTCATCTTGCAAGTCATTCAGCAGATGCCTTCTGACTGCCTGCCATGTGCAAAGCGCTCTCTGGGGCACTGTGTGAAAACTACAGCACCCTATCTCCCAGGGGAGCTATTTATACTTAGAGTAACCTTTCTAACGATTCCATATGTTACAAAACATATTTCATAATGCTGTGTTTGGTTTTCTTGGTAATTCTTTTGCTTCTGCTATCAGATTATGTGCTTTCCTGAAAGTGTTGTCTGGCCTTATTCAACAGTCTGTCTCCCATGTCACTTAGTAAGGGGTCGTAATAATCAATACTATTATTAGTAACATATATTTACATCAGAATGACCAACTCATATCAATTTGCCCAGACCTTAGGGCCTCAAAAGCCCTGTGTCCCCTGGAAACTCCTCAGTTCCAGGCAAACTGGGGCTGTTGGTCACCCTAATTATAATCTATAACATAAACAGAAAACATTTGTGGAGCTCTATGTGGCACAACGTTCTGATGAGATAGGAATATTATGATCATAATTATTTTCTAGATGAGGAAGCCGGCTCAGAGAGGTTAAGTAACTTTCCCAAGGCCACGCAGCTAGGAATAAGCCCATCCTTCTTACCACCAAAGGTGTTCAGTAATATTTGCTGATCGAATGAGTAGATTAAGAATCCTTAGTATTTAGTCCTGGCTGGTGTAGCTCAGTGGATTGAGCGCAGGCCTGTGAACCAAAGGGTCCTTGTTCAATTCCCAGTCAGGGCACATGCCTGGGTTGCAGGCCAGGTTCCCAGTAGGGGGCACACAAGAAGCAGCCACACAGTGTTGTTTCTCTCCCTCTCTTCCTCCCTCCCTTCCCCTGTCTCCAAAAATAAATTTAAAAATCTTAAAAATATATATATTTTAAAAAAGAGGAACCAGAGAAGTGGAAGGAAAACCATGAAAAGGGAAGCCCCAGTGGAGCTAGGGAGGAAAACACGCTCTTCAGGAGGAGTGTGGGGTCCACCCTAGCCACCGGCTTCTCCTCTCTATTGCCTTTTCATCACTTCTTTGCTTTGCTCGGCTACATTTCCTGTGATTCATCTTTTGAAGCCTTTTCTTCAAGCACCTTCCAACTCCTCACCTCTCTCATCCTCCGGAGTACACACCTGGCCCAGCTCCAGCCATCTGCGTTTTTGTGCCAGGTAAAGGCAGCAGGAGGAAACCACCCAGCCAGCCTGACGGGTTTTACCTGAATCAGAAGTCACAGACCTCAAAAGGGCACAGGGCATTCTCTCCGCGTCTCTGGTGTGATGCTGGGTAGAAAGAGGATTGTTTCCTTCCAGGCCTCCCCACCCGCACCCCACCCGTCCTCCAGCTGAGGACCATGTCCCACCTGGTACTTCCCTGTGCAAACCGAAGTGATGCAATGGGAAGCCCCTTGCCGGCTGTCCCCAGAGCACAAGCCCCCTCATCTTCCTGCCTTTTGTTGCCCACCCCCTTTCAATCCCCCAACCCCTGGTTTCCATATCCTCTCTCGAGGATTGAGATTATCTCCTTCCTTTCTTCCCTCTCTTTTCTGAACCTGCTTCTCCTATACTCTTTCCTCCCCCTCTTCCCTCTCCAGTCTGGCTCCAACCCAGCTGCTGCAGTCCTTTCTAAAAGGCATTTGGGGACCCTGGCTGGTGTGGCTCGGTGGATAGAGTGCCAGCCTGCGAACCAAGGCGTTGCCAGTTCAATTCCCAGTCAGGGCACATGCTTGGGTTTTGGGCCAGGTCTCCAGTAGGGGGCGCATGAGAAGGAACCACACATTGATGTTTCTCTCCCCCCCTTTCTCTCTCCCTTCTCCTTTCTTTAAAAATAAATAAATAAAATCTTTTTTAAAAAAAGGCATTGGGAAGAGAGGCCAAAAAATTGTGGACCACCCTGGTTGGTGTGACTCACTTGATTGGAGCATTGTCTGGTAAACCGAAAGGCCACAGGGTCCATTCCTGGTCAGGGCACAGGCCTCGGTTGCGGGTTCAGTCCCTGGTGGAGGTGTGTATGAGACACAACCGACTGATGTTTCTCTCTCGCATTGATGTTTCTCTCTCTCCCTTCCTTTCTCCCTAAAAGCAATGAAAAAATGTCCCTGGGCGAGGATAAAAACAAATGTGTGTGTGTGGGGTAGATTTTGTTTTGTTTTCTGTTTTGCTCAGAGGTTCATTGAGCGCGAGCAGCAACTGCCCAGCCTGGCAGATGGACCCACGCTCCGATCCACTGCCTCCATTCAGAACCCAAGGCTCCGATTCCAAAGGAGCAGCTTCTGCCTTGCAGAAAACAAAATCCAAGTGTGTCCTGTGTCTGAGGACACCCAGGACACTAATTTTCTTAACAGAAGCACCAATATTCACAGACCCCCCCATTCCTTATCAAACCCTGCGGGCCCCTGCGTGCAGCGCTGGAAGGGAGGGAGGGCGCCAGGAAGGCCACGCCGTCAAAGCCACCTCAGTGCAGGTAACGTGGGCGGCTGAGGTGGGCACTCCTCTCCCTTCTACCCATGCCTATCACCTCCTTTCCCGAAATTCAGCAAGATTGTCAACCCCCATGAAATTAAAGGCCTGAACCTTTACTTAAATGGTAACAATAGTTCTCAGCTAATAAACGACACAAGATGCAAAGCTGTTACTTGTCGACCACGTGTCTCTTTTGTCGAGGGGGACATATTGGGTTCTTAGCAGCCAACAGATCTGGATATTGAGATAAGAGTTTCAAGGGGAAGCTGGCAAAGGAAAGGTGAGAGAATTTTGGGTTTCCTGGAGTACTACGTGGTTTCCTCCTGCTGCCTCTCCCTGGCACGAGAAGGCAGATGCTGGGGATGCCCACATTCATATCAGCTCTTAATCTCTCCTTTGTATCAGCCACCGTTGCCTAATGAGCCCTCTTGAGAAAACATAGAGACTTACAATGACAACATTTACTTTTTCTCACGTACATTCGGGTCAGCTGGACAGTATTGCTTATCTGGGCCAGGCTCCGCCGACCTTGGCCGGGCTCAGGCCTGACTCTGCCATCCTGTGCTTCATTAGCTGGAGACTGCGTGACTTTAGAGTAGCTTCAGCTTTGAGTCTTCTCCACCTTTCCCTCACCTCGCTGCAGCCAGCCAGCCCAGGCATGTTCTCATGGCGGAGGCAGAGAAGCAAGAGAGAGAGAGAGATACTCAGAGCCTCTCAAGGCTCAGATTTTTTTTTTTAATTTTTACATTTTTTTCAAGGCTTAGATTTGGAACTTGGACACTTCTGCTGCATTCTACTGGCCAAATGGCAAGTTCCAGTTCACAGGGCTGGGGAAGCAGATGCCATGTCTTGATGGGGGGAGCTGCGAAGTCACAAGGCCAAGGTTCTGCACACGGGGAGAGGGGGAGAAGGTGGGCTGGAGGCAGGTCAGTGTGATGGTCACTCTCTCTGCTGTCCCTCATGAGTGGGAGTCCCTGCGGCCAGTATTGCCCATCTGAGCAACATTCCTGTTTTCTGACGTCACCCTGTTCTTCCCTTCTTTCTGTGGGTCCCTTTGGTCATTTGGGGGAACCCCCTAGCTCATTCCTCACCCATTCCCCACCCTCTCCTTCACCCAGCATCAGAGCCTGATAACTGGCCCCCTGCTTCGGGATCAGGCCCATGCCAGTTTCTCTGCCCCTTCTTCACGCCTTCCATCTCCGGCGAGAAAGGGCTTCTTCCCAAGTGCCTGTGAGGGGCTCAGCCCGGACTTCACTGCCGTCCAGGCCTTTCTCTCTCCCTATGGGTCGTTCCTCTTGTTTGCGTCCCCACGTCTCCACGTGGTCCAGGAGATGATCTCTCGCCTAGACTGACTAACAGTCACGCACAGAAGGGCAGGGGGGGGTGGGGATCTGGGCTTTAATCCTGGTTCTGCCCTGGGCTAGCTAGGTGACCTCCGGGGAGTGACCTCACCGCTTTGTGCCTCAGTTTCCTCCTGCTCTAGACTCAGTGTTTGTGGCCCCCAGCCCCCAATTCACACACTGAAACCTAATCTCCATTGTGATGGTAGGAGGTGGGAGGTGATCATCATTATAGTGGAATCCTCATGAATGGCATTAGTACTCTCAGGAAAGATACTGCAGCCCTGGCTGGTGTGGCTCTGGACTGAGTGCCAGCCTGCAAACTGAAAGGTTGCAGGTTTGATTCCCAGTCAGGGCACATGCCTGGGTTGCGGGCCAGGTCCCCATTTGGGGGCATGAGATAGGCAACCAACCGATGTTTCTCTTGCACATTGATGTTTTTCTCCTCTTTCTCCCTCTCTTCCACTCTCTCTGAAAGTTAATAAATAAAATCTTGAAAAAAAATAAAATATACCCCAGGGAGTTTCCTTGCCCCTTCCTCCACGTGGGGGACACAGCAAGAAGACAGCTGTCTACGAACCAGGAAGCAGGCACCAAATCTGTCGGCCTCTTGATCTTGGCCTTTCAGCCTCCAGGACCGTGAGAAATAAATCTCTGTGTCTTACAAGCCACCTTGTCTATGGTATTCTGTTACAGCAGCCCGCATGGACTACGGCACCTCCTCCGTCAGTGGGGATGATAATAGCACCTGCTTATAAGGTGATTGTAAGCATCCAAAAAGCAACCACCTCTGAGGAAGCACTTGGGATTGTTCTGGGTCCTGGAAGCTGATGGGAATAATGACGACGATGGCTGTGGGGAAACCGATTCCACCCGACGTGTCAGGTCTGTGTCCTCGCCAGTCCTCCCTGTAACCTGAGGATTTAGTCCCACTTTTCTGATGGAACAGCTGAGGCTCCGTCACTCACCCAAGGCCACAGTTACTAAATAAATGAGTCGTGCTTTGAACCAAGATCCATCGGATTCCTAAGTTCCTCTTTCTGACTGTGAGCCCCAGCTTCTCACTGGTCTCCCTGCTTCCCCTCTTCTCCCCCTTGACGGCCAAAGGGATGCTAGGAATGGGTAAAGCGGATCAAGTCTCCGCCTTCCTAAAATCCTTTGGGGACAGGGTTCAGCGCGATGCATGGTCTGGAGCTAGATGGTGGTAATGGTTGTAGGGCATCGAGAATACATGAAAAACCATTGAACTGTACAGTTTAATTCTTTTTTATTTTTTAAAATGATTTTTTAAATTTACTTTTACAGAAAGGGGAAGGGAGGACGAAAGAGAAGTAGAGAAACATCAATGTGTGAGAGATACATCAACCCATCGCCTCTCATATGCCCCCAACTGGGGACCCAGCCTGCCCTTACTGGGAGTTGAAATGGTGACCTTTTGGTTCGCCAGTTCGGAGCACCGGGATGACACTCCAACCAACGGGGCTACCTGGCCAGGGCAAGTTTGTGAGTTTTGTGGTGTGTGACTTGTACAGGACCAACAACGATGACAACAAAGCCTTCAATGACAAGGTATCACCTTTGGAATCAACTTCCAAATACCTGGTGTGCTTGTAAGGCCGCCTGCTCCCTCAACCTCGCAGCCTCCCTCAGCCTTGCTCCTGACACCCCAGCAACCCGCCCTGCCTGGTTTCCCAGAAGCTGCTGCCTCTGGGCCTTTGCACCTGCTCTACCCCTCCACCCTGGCCTGACAAGTCTCCTTATCTTGCAAGTCTTATCTTATAATCAACTTCCCTCTGGAAGGCCTCCCTTAATCTCCAAGTCAAAGGTCCCCAAAGTAGCATTTGAGATAATTTCCAGATGACGTCTTTTAATGGCATTCATTCATTTCAACCAATGTTAGAGGGGGAAAAGTAAGCAGTCCCTCACACCCTGCGATTTCATGACTATTTCAGGGAGCCCCCTGGGGACCCATTTAAGGAAAAAGAAAAAAAATTGGTTGTAAAAACAAATTAAAGGGACAAACAGTAGAGGAGCAAGAATTGTGAAATTGTACTTTAGAAATTAGTATAGAGGTTGGAAAGCCCCCGGGGGCTGGGTCACCTCTGCCGGAGCTCTGAGATCAGCAGCTGAGCTGGTATCTGTCACACCACCGGAAGTGCTTTGTTTGTTGTCTGTCCCCCCCTGCGGAGTGAGCCCTGTGAGGGCAGGGCTGGGCCTGTCTCATCCCCACTGTCCCAGCATTCCTCCCCGACCCCCCTCTCCCCTCCCCCTGGCCCACACAGTGCAGGTGCTCAGGGAGTGTGTGTGGAATGAACTGATGTCAAGCTATAGAATGTGGACTTCGCCCCAGGGGCACCAGGAAGCCACAGGAGGGGTTCCATCAGGCAGGTGTCAAGGTTGTTCTGTACTGTAACTCCAGGCTGCCTCTCCACTCTAGGCCCAGAAGATCATTCGCACTGCTTCTCCCGTCAAACTCCTCTTTATCTCCTCCTCCTCCATGAAGCCTTCCCAAACTTCAGGCTGAGTCTGAGTCAGGTGCCTGCTCTGGGCTCCCCCATCCTAGCCTGGTCTACCCTGTGGGTTGGCTGGGCCTGTACCCCCTGTAGACCCTCCAGAGCTCAAGGAGGTCTCCCCAGACTCTCAGGAACCCCTCTGGAGCAGGTGCAAGGACTAGACCTCACTCGAATGCCATCTCCCCAGACCGCTGCATTCCTTCCCTCCACCAGCCGCCCCTCCCAGCTCTTTTTGGCTCCTCTCTTTGTAGACTTGGCCATACGCACTATTTTTAAGTCATGTGTAATCAACACCTCTGCTTTCTCACCACCTTTTTAAAATTAAAAAAAAATGTTTAAATTAAAAAATATTGTATTCTAAAGTTTGTCCTGGCTGGTGGGGGCTTAGTGGATTGAGTGCTGACCTGAGAACCAAAGGGTCGCAAGTTCGATTCCCAGTCACGGCATATGCTTGGGTTATGGGCGAGGTCCCCAGTTGGGGGGTGTGTGAGATGCAACTGATTGATGTTTCTCTCCCTCTCTCTCTCCCTCCCTTCGTCTCTCCCTCTATAAATAAATAAATGAAATCATATACTCTGTGGCCTTTTATATCTGCTTCTTACACTTAGCATAAAGTTTCCAAGGTTCCTATAGCATGAATCAGTACTTTGTTCTTCTATGGTGGAATAACATTCTGTTGAATGGCTCTACCACCTTTTGTGCGTTCATTTATCCATTGGTGGATATTTTGGTTGTTTCTACCTCTCGCTTAGTGTAAGCAGTGCTGTTATGAACATTCGTGTACAAGTTACTGTTTACATACCTGCTTTCAGTTCTTTTGCGTATATACCTAGGGGTGGCCTACCGTAACTCCATGTGCAACTTGTTGAGGGAACACAAAACTGCTTTCCCCATCAGCTGCACCAGTTTACCCACCAGCACTGCATGGGGGATGGGGTTCTGATTTCCCCACATGCTCCCAACACTTTTTATTTCTTCCTGTTTGGATTATGGCCATCCCAGTGACTGGGAAGTAGTCTGTCATTGTGGTTTTGATTTGCATTTTCCTAGTGACTAACGAACTGACCTCAGCCCTGCCATCTCACCAAAGCCATTGTCTCATGCTCATCAGCCCAATGGTTCAGCTTCACTCACGTTCTCTCTCTCTCTCTCTCTACTGTGGATACCATCCTCCCTCTCCCTGCCATGACTTGCCCGATCCCTTGTCTTCCTCTTCTTGTTTACAAAGAGTTGTGGGACCTTGGGCCAGTTATTTAGCTTCTCTGTGCTTCAGTTTCTTCATCTGTGGAAGGAGAATGATAAGTCTGACTTCCGGCTTGTTGTCACGACTACTCAGTGAGCTCACGTACATGAAACGCTGAGAAGTTTGCCTGGCCAGAGGGGTAGGAGGGCCAACAGCAGGACTTTTCCTGTGTAAGAGGTACTTTAAAAAATTAAATTTGGCCCTGGCTTGTATGGCTCAGTGGATTGAGCGCCGGCCTGCGAACCAAAGGGTCACAGGTTTGATTCCCAGTCAGGGCACATGCCTGGGTTGCAGGCCAGGTCCCCAGTATGGGGTGCACAAGAGGCAACCACACATTGATGTTTCTCTCCCTCTCTTTCTCCTACTCTTCCCCCTCTCTAAAAATGAATAAATAAAATATATTTTTTAATTAAAAAGAATCTTCATCAAGCTTCATAGAACTGCCCCCTTCTTTTAAATTGAATTTATTGGGGTGACATTGTTTGATACAATTATATAGGTTTCAGGTGTACCATGCTTCATATAGCTTTTAAAACAATGCAACGAAAGGCAGAAACTTTTAGAGGCAAGTGTAATATGGTAGCTAAAAGTGTGAACTTTGGAGCAGGGCTGTCTGAGTTCGAATCCTTGTACATCCTTATTGGCAATTCTGTAAACTCTCTGTGACTCAGTTTCCTCATCTGTAAACCAGGGATGACATTAGAACCTCCTACCTGCTAGGATCATTGGGGCATTCACGAAGTTTGTCTATTAACTCGCATTTGGCCTAGTATAATGCTCACTTTTTTGCCCACATTTTTGAGGGGAAAATAAGGATGCATATATATACCATGGATATAATAACAGGCATAATAATACCGTGCATAATACGCACAAAATGTAGGAGCACATTATACACGGAGAAATACAGTGGGTACCTGGGTCCGCAGCCCCAGCTCAGTTAAGCATTACTTGTAACTCCATCATCCTGTAGCCTGGCTTGTTTTCACTCTAGGTATGAGTGACTTTCACAGCCATATAAACCACGTTTCACAAACCCTGTAGCGCACTTAAACAGAAAAAGGTTTTACAAGTAATTTCCGTAACAGGCCAAAACTCATTAGTTTCAGGAAGTCCTTCGCATGCTCTTCTCCAAATCTCCTGGAACATTGAGTAATAAACCTCTAAACGGGACAACTCCCCTCTGCCCATCAACGCCTCCAGCGGAGGCCGGCTTCTCTTCTTAAAGGGTCCCTTCCCAGTTTTGACTTTCCCTTCTCTTTCCTAAGAGCAGGGCACCCGTCCCTGCTCCTCATCTTCCCCTGAGCATCACCTATGGCACAGCTATGTACACAGGTGATTCCTAAATCGCTTAAAGCAACAAATAAATCCATGGCTGGTGGTACATGAATAGGTAAAGGAATTCATTTCAGCCTGTCCCTCCCCACCAATGCCATTGCCGGGCGCAGGGGGCGCAGATCGCTGACACCCATAACCGAGTGCAGAGTTTTCCTAGACGCAATAGTGTGGAGGAGCAGACGCAAAGGGAGAGTTCGCCGAAATTCATATTTTTATTTTCATAATTATGTATTTCCTTGGGTGATACCACGTTCAAATTTTACAAAAGTATGAAAGAGCTACCCTCCACCTACCCTATTTCTCTCCGCACAGACAACTTCTGTTAATATATTTTTTCTTCCTTCGATTTAATTTGTTTTCAGAGAGAGGGGAAGGGAGGGAGAAAGAGGGAAACATCGATGTGCGAGCGAAACATCAATCTGTTGCCTCTCGCACCCCCAACGGGGGACCCCGGGACCTGGCCTGCAACCCAGGTCTGTTCCCTGACCAGGAATCCAACGGAGCGACGTTTTGAGTCGCTGGCCGGCGCTCAATTCACGGAGCCACACCAGCCAGGGCAAGTCTCGCGTTTTCAACGCGTCCCCACACCCCCGCCCCCGCACCTTTCAAATTAGTACATGCTCTGTACCCTTCTTTGCTTTTCCTCCCTTGACTGCATACACAGCTCATTTCGTGTTGATTCATGTATTGCTTCCACATATTACGGTTATTTCGTGTCCAATTGTGGGTCGGACCTCAGCTTATTTAAGGAGTCTCCTGTCGACGGACAGGTCGTTTCCGGTTGGTTTTACCTTATACATTTTTATGGCAACAAAAACAATGCTCCTCACCCCTTAGCGTTTATCCTGTAACGGGCGGAAGCCTCAGTCCATCGGCCCCCGCTGCTCGCAACCTCTGAAGGCACCCCCACCTTCAGGGTCCCAGAGCTCTGGCTGCGCGTGCTGCACCGGCACTTGCAGAAGCGAAGCTGTCAAGCGCGGGCCCGTGTCTACTGGAGTCCCGCCCCACCTCCCGCCCGCAGACGGGCCGATTCAAATCCAACCAATGGTAGCGTGTAAACAAACCTGGGCCCCGCCTCTAGATGAATAATAATACCTCAGGCTGGCGCGAGGCTCATTTAGTCCTGCAGGCGTTGAAGGCGGCTCCGAGCAGTGGCCC
>NC_071398.1:45364320-45479425 GCF_022682495.2 Desmodus rotundus
GAACGGTCCTTCGCAGCCGAGGGCGGAGCAAACGAGAGGATCCGCAGTGGATTGGACGGTGTCAAAACGAGGGGCGGTCCCTACTGGCGGGGCGGTTGGGAGGCGAAGGGAGAGTCTTTTCAGCGCTGAGGACTGGCGCTGAGGAGGCGGCGGTGGCTCCTGGGGCGTTTGAGCGGGCTCACCCGAGCCCGCGGGCCAACGCGGATCCAGGCCCGACCGGCGGGACCGCCCCGGACTCCCCGCGGGCCTTCCTCGCCGCCATGGAGGACGGTGTCTACGGTAAGTCGGTGAGGGGTGGGGCCGGCTAGAAGCGAATGGAGCCCTTCGTACCGAACGTTCCACCGCGAACGTTTCTCTTGGCGCGCGCCTCACGGAGCTGTTCGGCACCGTCGTCGTCGCGGCCTCGCTTTTGTGGGGCACGGGATGGGCTTCCGGCGGGGCCCGAGAGCGGGGCGTTCCAGGCCATTGTTTGGGCCGATCCTGTTTCCGGTGGCGGCGGGAGGGGGCGGGATGGAGCGGTGGAGCCGAGGCCGGGCGGAACCATTCCCCCTGGAGGGGCCGGGCGA
The DNA here is from genome assembly GCF_022682495.2 of Desmodus rotundus. Lineage (NCBI taxonomy): Eukaryota > Metazoa > Chordata > Mammalia > Chiroptera > Phyllostomidae > Desmodus > Desmodus rotundus. The sequence goes on from NC_071398.1 coordinate 45,364,887, forward strand.
TCCCAGTGCTGGGAGCAGGGAGGGGGGAGTCTGGGGGCGGTGAGGTGAAGGAGAAATCTGGGGGCTACAGAGATCACGCGAAGACCGTGGCCTTTGCTGCCCCGCCCCCTTCCCCAACTCTTAACAAGCTGTCATCAGCTTCCCCTGCCATAGATACTTTTCATGGACCCAGGAGTCCTGGCACCCAGGCCTCCAGCTCCATCACCAGGAATAGAAGCAGAAAACCAGGGCCTCAGCCCCCTTTCCAAGTAATGAACCAACAGTTAAGGCTTCCAGCCCATTCTTCCCCAGACCTAAAGAGTTCGGATCCCCAGTCCCTTTTTCTGGCAGCCATAGGAGGCCCGACCCTCATCTTCATCCTCCCCCTGAACCTGGGAGTCATGCCCCCACCCCAGCCCTGTAATTCCCCAGACAGGCTCCCAGTCCCCAGAACTGACGTCCAACCCTTGACTCCCAGAGCCCCCAGACCTGACCCCAGAGGAGCGGATGGAGCTGGAGAACATCCGGCGGCGGAAGCAGGAGCTGCTGGTGGAGATCCAGCGCCTGCGCGAGGAGCTCAGTGAAGCGATGAGCGAGGTGGAGGGTCTGGAAGCCAATGAGGGCAGGTGAGGGCTGTGGTGGGGAACTTAGGGGTCACCAGGCCAGGGCCAGGGATGCCCAGGCATTGACACCCCCAACCCCTTTCTCTCTGCCCCTGCAGTAAGACCTTGCAGCGGAACCGGAAGATGGCAATGGGCAGGAAGAAGTTCAACATGGACCCCAAGAAGGTGCTTGGGGTCACAGGGCTGGGGTCAGCCTGGCAGACCTGCCGACAGGGTTTCTGGCTCCTCGAGGTTCCAGAAGTGTGATGGTGAAAAGCCCGCTTTACGTGGCCAGACTTGGTTCTAATGCCCGGAATTAGATAGTGTCTGTCTGTTCTCTGAATATTGACCAAGTCCTCCTGCCTCCTGACCTTTGCCTGGGCCGTGTCCTCTGCCTAGGAGATCCTCGTTCCCCTTTTTGTTCATATTTCTGGACCCATTTCTGGTGCCACCTAGAGTTTCAGGAGGAGCTCCTGTCTTGTAGGGAATGTTTACAGTGACAAGCACAAAGGAGTGTTGACGAGTGCCATCACAGGGAGGGATGGCGACTATGGACACTCAGCGGAGGAAGCCTGGTGGAGTCAGGGAGGGCTTCCCTGAGGAGGGGATATTCAGGTCCGCTTTGAAGGAAGAGTCAGCATTCACCAGGTGGAGGAAAGATTTGTTCATTCAGTCCTTCATTTTATGCCCATTTCCTCAGGCCTCCCTTGGGCCTGCCCCTCTGCTAGGCAGTGCCAGAGATCTAGAGAAGTGTTGGACCCTGCTTGGCCCTCAGAGAGCCCCCAGACATAATTCCCATGATCCAGAGTGAGATGGAGCTATAATGGAGGTCCTTGCAGCTTTAGGAGAGCCCAAGAAGGCTGGAGTCCGGCCTGAGGCTGGGCCCTCGCAGTGCTTCAGGCACTGCTGTTTACTGAGTTTCTCACTTTGTTCTTCCTGTGCCAAGCAATGTAGTTTGTTCATTCATTCAGCAAACATCCACTGAGCTCCTGCTCTGGGTGCTGGAATTACGCAGGCAAAGGCAGAGGGAACCGTAGGTGCAAAGGCCTTGAGGTGAGAGGGATGGTATTTAAAGACCTAGGAGAAGCTTGACACATGGCCCTGCTTTGGTGGTACGGGGCCGGGTTTGGCTGCTGAGGTTTCTGGGCAGGTGGTGGGAACCATTGTCTGGGCGCCTTAGCGCTGAGACCTGGTCCCCGCCCACTAGGGGATCCAGTTCTTGGTGGAGAACGAGCTTCTGCAGAACACACCCGAGGAGATCGCCCGCTTTCTGTACAAGGGCGAGGGCCTGAACAAGACAGCCATCGGGGACTACCTGGGGGAGAGGTGAGATCCTGTGCAGCCCCTCTGCGCCTCCCTGGGGCCCCGCACCACCAGCTCCTGCCCGCACCGCCAGCCCCTCCCCTGAGGAGAGGCCCTGATAGACTAGCCCTCCAACTGGGCTGTGGCAGGACAGACTGACCCTGGGGCCTGGGGAGCCTGGGGACTATCTGTGAGCATCTTGGCGGGTGAGGACCATCCACAGACATCTGGTAAGTGGGGGGCCACCCATTCACAACTGGGAATAGCAGAGGAAATCTGTCATGGAAATGTGAGAACCACGTGTAGACAGCTGGTGTGCATGGGCACTGTGTGGATAGCTAGGGAGTATGGGGGTCCCTGGGCAATATCCTGGGGACCCCATGGAGATCTGGGAGCGTGAGGACTTCTGTGGACTCTGGTGTGTGTGGGAACCGTCTACACATCTAGGTTGCATGAGACTGGATGTGGGATTGTAGGGGACCGTCTGAGGTGCATGGGACCTTCTGTGAAGTCTGGAGAACTTGGGGGCTGTGAGCGTCTGGTGTGTGGGGGGGGGGCCTCTGTAGGTCCCTGGGGACCATCTGTGGCCATCCGGAATGTGTGGAGACTGTCTTCGGACATCTGGTATTTGGGGGATCGTTTTTTGCACATCTGAGGAACCTGGGGATTATCTGAGAGTGGCAGCAGTAGGCAGAGCACACGTTTGCTGCATCTCCCCAAGTGGTGCAAAGGGCCGGCCGAACCAGGGTTCTTGCCACAGACAGGCCTCCCAGGAGCGTGTTCTGAGTATCCCTCCCCTGGTGCCAGGCCTGTGGCGGGGCCAGGCTGAAACTGCCACTGCTACAGAGGCAGCTTGGGTGCAGAAGTGGTGACACAGCCTCCCCAATGCTTTGTCCCCTCCCCATGCTCCTTTTTGTGAATGACTTTGTCCTTGTCCTCTCAGGGAGGAGCTGAACCTGGCTGTGCTCCATGCCTTTGTGGATTTGCATGAGTTCACCGACCTCAATCTGGTGCAGGCCCTCAGGTGAGAGGGGCTGGGTTAGAGGGGCAGGAATGTACCTGTCAGGCCTTTCTTTACAAGTGGTGACGCCTACTCAGAACAAAACAGAAACAAAAATTAGGGAATTGGTTGTATTGTGTAACACAAAAGCCCATGGTAAATGCTTCTTCAGGCATAGCTGTATCCAGGTGCTCAAATGGTATTGGAAGGTCAGCTTTCTCTGTCTCTTGGTTGTGTTCGCCACTGTGTTGACATTGCCCTCTGGAGGCCCTCTTCCCAGATGATATAAGCCTCCAGCAACCTCTAGGCCTGTTTAGCAACCTTAGCAGAAAGAGTATCAGAAAGACTCTTAGCAGAAAGAGTCCATTTCCTTAAATGCACCAACAGTCCCACAGTCATTTCTCATTGGTCAGATTGGATCATGTGCCCATACTTGAACTGGCTGCCGAGGCCTCAAGGTTTGGTACTCTTATTGACTAGTTCCTAACACAGGGACTGAGCGTGGGAAGGGGCTCTGCCTTTCCTGGCAGCCACACTGGCCCCTCTCTAACCCAGGCAGTTTCTGTGGAGCTTCCGCCTCCCTGGAGAGGCCCAGAAGATTGACCGGATGATGGAAGCTTTCGCCCAGCGATACTGCCTGTGCAACCCTGGGGTTTTCCAGTCCACAGGTGGGGGCACGGACGCTGAGGGCTTGGGGAGGAGGCGCTGGGGGCTGGAGTTCCTGGGGTCTGGAGGCAGGGGGCACAGGACACACCCGTGTCATCACCGCCTGACTGTGCTGCAGACACCTGCTACGTGCTGTCCTTCGCTGTGATCATGCTGAACACCAGCCTGCACAATCCCAACGTCCGTGACAAGCCAGGCCTGGAGCGCTTCGTGGCCATGAACCGGGGCATCAACGAGGGCGGGGATCTACCTGAGGAACTGCTCAGGGTCAGACCCCCTCTCCCATGCCTACAGCGCTGCAGCCCTGTCCTCCCACCACAGGCCCTGCCCCGTGGGTCTCCCAGCGCCTGGGATACCACCTTCCCATGGACACCGTGTCTTCCTCTCTCCCCGGCCACCTCTGTTTCTCTGTCTCTGGCCCTCTGACTTTCGCGGTCTTGGTCCATCTCTTCCTCCACCTCTCTGTTTCTGTCTCTAAAAACTGAGCAGCCTCTGCCAGCCATGTCTGTCTTCTCTCCATCTTTCCTGCCTTTCCTCCTTTCTCTCCTCCCCAGGGCTCCCTCTACTCCTCTGCCTTCTGTTTCCCTCCCCTCCCCAGCTGCCGCCGCCTCCTCCCTCCCCCTCCCTCCATGGGCTGTCCCACCCGAGGCCTGATCGCCTCCCCATCTCCAAGTAGCCCCGGGAGGGTTCCTGGGGCCCAGAGTTACTGACCAGGCCCTCGACCCCCAGAACCTCTACGACAGCATCCGAAATGAGCCCTTCAAGATCCCAGAGGATGATGGGAATGATCTGACCCACACCTTCTTCAACCCGGACCGGGAGGGCTGGCTCCTTAAGCTGGGTACGTCCCCTACTGACCCCACTGGCTGCCTCTGCAGGGGGAATTTAGTGGGCCTGGAGTCTGGACTCAGCTTCCCCACATGCCTGCTGTGTGACCTTAGGCAAGTGATTCAACCTCTCTGGACCTGTTTCCACATTTGACTAGTGAGGCTGAAAAGATCAGGCCTGTGCGCTGGGCCCAGGTCCAGGGCCCGGCATAGATGGACTCCATAGACATTTGTGGGCGAGGAGAAGGGGCTCAGGAGCACTGACTACATGGCAAGCTCTCTGCTTGGGAGTAGGGTCCCTGGCCAGGACAGGATGGCTGGGGTGGCACCAGCAAACTCAGTCAGTTAGCAGGGGTCATGCAAGGGTTTCTTTCTGAGGACCGGAGTGGTCTCAATCCTGGCTGTGCAGGGGAGGCACCTGGGATCCTGTAAAAGTCCAATGCCCGGGCTGCAAAGTTGGGCTCCAGGGCAGGAAGCCAGCAGTCATGAGGAAAGCTCCCCAATCTGCTGGCCCCGAGCTGTGCCTGGTAATGGGAGGTGCCACCAGAGTGTTCGCTGTGGCTTTTGAATGGAGAAGCCACGAATGGCCTCTCTGGGAGACAGAGTGGTGAGGAATTACAGTCCAGTGGGGACAGCCAGGGCATCAGGGCCCAATGTGGGATCAGGACAGAGCCTTGCTCCTCACTGTCTCTGTCTCCTCCCCCCACGTGAGATTGTCCTCAGAGGCTGGGGCATCCTTCTGCACCCGGATCAGGTCCCTTCCCAGGGGCACATAAAAATGCAGATCCCCTCTTCCAGCCAGCATGCTGGGTGGAGGGGCTTCTGGGGGGGGGGCGCAGGCTCAGCCAGGCCCGTGGTGCCCGGCAGTGAGGGCATGCTGACGGGGGAGAGGCAACGTCACCAGGAATGGGTTTCCCTCCCAGCCACCGTCTGCGGGAGTCCTTCCCATTGCCCAGATGAGGAAGTCGAGGCTCGCTCACTGTCCGGCATCCGGAGGGGTGGCCTTGGACCCAGATCTCTGACCCCAGCACTTCTCTTTGCTTTGTGGCCCCCCCAAAAAGGCGCCGCTTAAAACACTTAAAACACTGAAATACAGGAAGGGGTTCTGGTGGTGGCCGTTTAACAGAAGCCATATTACCATTACTGTTCAATCCTGCACCACAAGGAACACAGAAGCAGGAAGGTGGCCTAAGGGGGCAAGGGGCTGTCCTGAGGTCACACAGCCAGTTTGTGTGGGAGCCAACACCAGTCCCCAAACTTGCCTCAGGCCAAGGACTGGGGTTTCGTCTTCTCCCGTGTGGGGGTGACCTCCAGGGGAGAGCCATGCCCACTGCAACGGCACGGTTGGGGAGGTGGGGTGGGGCTGGAGTGGGCGCTGACAAAAAAGGCGCTCCGGCGGCTCCGCTGGGGCTCAGGGCCTGCCGCTTCCCTGGGAGGGAGAGGGCCTGGCCGACCCTCCCTCGTGTGGATGTAACTAGTTTTCTTCCCTCTCTCTCCCTCCCTCCTTCCCTCTCTGCGTGTTTCTCTTTGCTGTCTCTGTCTCTGTGCCCTACCCCCTGCGCATACCTCCCCTCGCCCGCCTATTTCTGTCGCCTGCGGCTCTTGGGGGCACCCCATTCCTCTGCCTTCCCTTCTCGCCTGGTCCTGCCTGCTTTCTCGCTGTCTGCCCCAGGAGGTAGGTACACGGCCGTCCTAGGTCCCCGCCACTACAAGGGGAGGGGGCTGGGGGCTCGGACTCCCGGGCCCTGGGCTGACAGGCTTAGAAAGTGTAAAGCCCCACGTGAGGGGGGTGAACCGCTGGGGGTCGACCTGTTCCTGGGGCCCAAACACGCCTGTCCCTGCTTGTCTGTCTCTTCCCACGCATTGCTTTGTCCTAGGCCCCAACAGCCCCGCCTTCCCGCACTTGCTCTGCCTCTCACTCCCCTCCGCGCCCCGCCAGAGGCCCTGCCCCCCGTGTTGAGCCCGGGCCCCCTCCCACCCCTTCCCTTTCAGGGGGCCGGGTGAAGACATGGAAGCGGCGCTGGTTCATCCTGACGGACAACTGCCTCTACTATTTTGAGTACACGACGGTGAGCACCGAGCAGAGCTGCCTGGGGGCCGGGCCGGGGCCTGAGGGAGCACTCCGGGGTCGGAGGGAGGACCGAATGAGGGTGAGGACCGGAAGGTCTGAGTCCTGCCGGACTTGCTCCTTCAGGACAAGGAGCCCCGAGGAATCATCCCCCTGGAGAACCTGAGCATCCGGGAGGTGGACGACCCCCGGAAACCGGTAAGACCCTCCCTGTACCCCCGCCTGCTGTAGCGGGGCTCCACTGGCCTTCAGGTTGGCTCTTACCCACCACGCCTCCTGCCCCGTGTCTCCCCAGAACTGCTTTGAGCTTTACATCCCCAACAACAAGGGGCAGCTCATCAAAGCCTGCAAAACGGAGGCAGACGGCCGCGTGGTGGAGGGGAACCACATGGTGTACCGCATCTCTGCCCCCACGCAGGAGGAGAAGGATGAGTGGATCAAGTCCATCCAGTGAGCCTGGGCTCAGGGGACCTTGGGGAGGGAGGGGCCCAGGGACCCAGATCCCTTGGCCCTCACCCTGGGGTCCCTCCCCTTCTGCAGGGCCGCCGTGAGTGTGGACCCCTTCTATGAGATGCTGGCAGCCAGGAAGAAGCGCATTTCTGTCAAGAAGAAGCAGGAGCAGCCCTGACCCCTTGTCCCCCAGCCCTGTTATTTATTACTGAGCCTCCCCGCCCGGGTGGCCGGCCCCCTGGGACGTGGCGCTATGGATCCTGGTTACCACTTTGGAAAATGCACCACCTCTAGTTCCTCTCTCATTATTTGTAATTAACACACTGTTGGTAATCTTATCAATTATTGAACCACTCACAGCCTGTTGATCCCCTCATTTCTTGGGTTTGACAGAGCTGATGTGCTTGGGGGAGGCAGCCAGTCAGCCCCACCCAGGACCAGGACTGGGAGTGCTGGGCTCTGCTGGGGGCTCTGCCAGTGCCCTAGGGAAGGGTGCTGTCCCAGCAGGTAGCCCCACCCTATGCCTGCAGGGGTGTGGCAAGGGTGGCGGGAGCTAAAGTCTCAGTGGGACGCAGGCATTCCTGGATGAGGTCTCATGTCCACTGCACATGTTCGTCCCACCAGCCTGGCCAGCACTGGCCTCTGCCTCTGCTCTCATGAGGCCCGTACTGGGGGCAGCAGGCGGGAGGCCTCGCTCTTGGGATCTCCCTGGGCCTCTGCAAGAGGCTGCTGGAGTCGGAAGTGGTCTGGGACTGAGTGGGTGGGGCCAAGAGGGCTGGGAAGCCACCGGAATCATCCCTGAGAGCACATTTTACACCAGGAATATCACTGAGAACCCGTATTTCCATGACGTCCCATTTGCCGAGAATCGCAGCCTCCCAAGTGTAAGAACCACCTTTGAGCGTGGCCCTGAGCCCTAGGTCTGGGCCTGTCCGCTTTGGCGTGCACGGTGTGTCCCACGGGACAAAGATAGGTTGGTAAATAGGGAGACCCCATGGCACTCTATGCCCGGATCTACAGCTGAGGACACGAGGAGAAACCACAGCTCTGGCAGGCCCCGGGACTGAAACCCAGCCTGAAGGGAAGCTCCACCCCGGGCTTGCTGGAGTGCAGTTCCTACCACACACTGCGTCCTCCAGAAGTCGAATCCTTAATTGTTGAGTACTCACAGTGGGGTGGGGAGCGTCTGGGATCTCGGGCCTTGGTCCTGGCCCATCCTGTGGTCACAGGCATCTGTCCCCGTGCCTCGCTCCGGAGTGCAGTAACACTGACACTCTCCTAGGTGGCGTGCCAATCCCCGGCAAAATGTGCGGTGCTGGGTGCCCTACTGACAAAAAAGCCATTTTTGAGTTCTCCTGGGAGTTGTAGTTTTTCAGGACAACGCTGTCGGATTAACGGTATCCTGGTCCCCAACTCCTGTGTAGGTTGGAAAGAGGCCCTGACAGCTTCAAGTCCCAGGGGCTGATGGGAATTGGAGTTTCCGACTCCTCCCAAAGGTTGCACAGAAATGGAGTCATCAACCCAACTAAGTTCTGGTAAATAAGATCCTTGAGCAAATAAAGGGTCCCATCACTACCTCACCCTATCCTGCACCCCTCCATGGAATAAATCCGTAGGTACTGAGTGCCTGCTATTCGGGAAGTAGCTGGCTCGGTGGAAATGCCCTGGAAGAGCATTCCCGGCAAAAGGAGCAGAATGTGCAGAGGCAGGAAAAGGCGTAGTGTGCTGGAGTAACTGACAGCAGACCCGTGTGCCTGCATGGTGGTGATGACGGGGAGGGTGATAGAAAAGGAAGGGGACAGAGGGGCCTGATCACTTGGGGCTAATGTTACAGAACAGACAGGGGGGGTCACAATATACTATTACGGAAAGAATCCCCCCTTTCTCTCTGGGGGTCCCCCCCACCTACTAGGTACGCACTGCCTGCCGCCAGAGGAAAGACACCTCTCATTGCCAGAAACTGGTGAAAAGGAAAGAAATTATTTAAAAGTTATACAGAGAGTCATGACTTAATGTCTTCATTAAAATAGTAAAGTCCTCTAGAATATCCACAGACACACACAGTCCTTCCTTCTCCCTCTGCTCAGTCCGGGTACCGTATCTCAGGAAAAGAAGTAGAAGTCCATGATTCAGGCTCCCGGCACCATCAGCTGTGTTGCCGCCACGGGGTCCCCACTCTGCCAAAGCCACATGGTTCTTTCTCCCACTCCTTCACCAAAGCTGCGTAGTCCTCTCCCAGGTATGGCTGCCGCGCCTGGATTTAAATCCCAGCACCAGTCTTCCTCTGCAGCCCCATTTCTGACTCCTCCTACAATCAGTTACACCTGCCAGCATTCCCTATTCTTCCAGCTTTACTGGGCTGCCATAGTAAGTCTGGGCAGGTGTGGCCCCATGGCATGGAGCCAATCTTCTCCAAGTTCTCACGCAGGCCCTGTAACCAGGGGGAGTTTCTTCCCAATTACATCTTGGGTGGAAGTCACTCCCATCCCCCCTCAAAGCGTGGCCACAGCTGTTTAACATATCTCTGAAACCAGTTAAAGGTTATAGGTATGTTAAATGACCATGCTAGAGGTTAGCTGCACAGCTGTTGCCATACAAAATAGCTCTGAATGGCCCTGCTCCATGTGTCCCTTCTCCCAGCTCAGGTTTGTGGGGGTGAGGACATCCTATATATATTTTTCTAATATTTCCTGGACGCCTTGAGTTCTGGACCCCATTACAAATCCCTATCTGGGGCCCCGCTCTTGGCTGCACCCTGTTTCACTAAGACTTTGAAGTATTCTGAGCTGATGGAAGCCACCCAAGGGCGTAAAGCAGCAGAGAACGTATTTGCACGGAGGTTGTAGGAGGGGCTCCGGGCTGCTGAAGGAGAATAATTTGGAAATGAGCCAGACTGATAGCAGGCAGGTGAGTTAGCAGGCTGTGGAGTCATCCAGGTGTGAGAGGGTGTGGCTGTAGAGGGGGAGAAAAGTGGCCCTGTGGGAGTCGTTTTGGAAGAGGAGCCAGGAGGACGTGCTGAGGGCTGGGTCGACTCTGGGATTCTGGCTGGAGTGTCTAGTGAATGGCAATGCGTTTACTGAGATGATCAAAGAGGGGATTTTTTTTTTTTTTTTTTTTGGTGGGGGTCGGGAATCAATGGTTCTGTTTTAGCCAAGTTAAGCTGAACTGTTAGTGGAACATTCAAGCTAGACTCCAGTCACCTCAAAATTGTCCTTGACCCCCCCCCAATTCATCTTCTCTCCAAGGACTAAGAATTCTAGCTTCCAGCCCCCTCCTCTTCCAGGACCCTAAACTCCCAACCCCCTTGTTACAGGTGTCCCTCCAAATTCCATAGATTAAAGTCCTGGCCCCCAGGACCTCAGAATTCAACCTTATTTGAAAACAGGATCGCTGCAGATAAAATTAGTGAAGATGAGGTCATCGATATGGGCCCTAATCCAATGCGACTGATGTCCGTACATGAAGGGAAATTTTGGATGCAGAGACACACGCACGGGGAGAAGGATGTATAAAAATAAAGGCAGAGATCGGGGTGATGCATCTCCCCACCAAGGAACCTCAAAGATTGCCAGCAAAAAACACCAGCAGCTGGGAAAGAGACAGGGAACAGATCGTCCCTCACAGCCTCAGAAGGAACCAAGCCTGCTGGCACCGTGATCTTGGACTTCTAGCCTCCAGAATTGTGAGGCAATCAGTGCGTGTGGTCTAAGCCACCCAATTTATGGTCGGTCCTCCGTTAGAGCAGCCCTGGCAAGCTGACACACCCTTCCTCCCTCAGACCTCCCGGCCTCCCTCAGGCTCTCCCCGCCCTGTCTGCCTTGGTTCCATGCAACCCCCAGCCTGGGCGGGCGTGTCCCAAGATCAGTCAAAGCACCACGGGTCTCCTAGCGGTGACAGTAGTGGGAGGAACCAACAACCTCATCCTGTGTCCCTCTCACCATCATCGCCCAGAATCTGATGTGACCCTCATGCCCTCATCCTCTTGCGCCCGCCCGGGAGTCCACAGCTTCCCAGCTGGGTACCCTCTCCTGGCCCCTCCCTCCCTCTTGCACCCAAACTACATCCCTCAGATATGCAAATGCACCCGATCCCATGGTGAGGGTTGACACCAGGAGACCAGAGATAAGGAAACAAAAAACAACCCTGGCAGGTGTGGCTCAGTGGAACCAAAGCATCGCTGGTTCAATTCCCCGCCAGGGCATATGCCTGGGTTGCGGGTCCCCAATAGGGGGCGCACCAGAGGCAACCACACTGATGTTTTCCTCTTTCTTCCTCCCAGACACAAGGCAGAAAGACATAATAGAGGCAGGAAGGTGACTGGGAGACACAGACCAGAGGGAAAGATAGAGACGGAGAAACTCAGATAGATAGATATAGACGGAAAAGGCAGGCCGAATGACGAAGGCACAAACGGAGAGGGGGAAATTCCAAGACAGGCGGTGGCCAGAACCAGGGCCAATGAAACAGAGCTAAAAGGGACAGAAACGAAGGGAGAAACGCCAGAGGAAGGCGAGAGGTGAGAATGTCAGGGACGTGGGCAGCCACATGGAAAACAGGTAAACTGAGGCAGAGCCATGGTGGGCAGGCAGTGCCCTTTCGAGGGGCCATTGTAGGTGCTGGCCGGTCACTTCTGGGCACGCCCTCACCAGCCCTGGCCCTGGGACAGCTTCTGGCCACCGCCACAGGGCTCTGACCACCTGTAAGCTTCCCCAACCTCGCCAGCGCCTCCTCCCCTCACGAACTGTAGGTAGAGGCCGCAGCTGAAGTCGGTCATGCAACCACTGGACACGGGGCAGGGATCCAGAGACGCGGAGAAGCCGGGGCGTCTCCCACCGCGGTGTGGGTGTTTCAACCTTTCTGAGCCTGGAAGTTCCCACCTGTCAAGCCAGGTGGTGAGGACGGAGGCTTCTCCTGGGTGGCACCTTCTCCTGCATCCTCCTCTCTTCGTCCCCCGAAACACACACAGACCCCGCGTTCCTCCAAAAAGTTGTTTTTGTCTTTTTTAAATAATGTGAAAATGCCACGCGAAGGTTTGAACCAGAGGCCCCATCCAGGGGCCAGGCTAGGGCGGGGATGGGAGACGCGAGAGGGGGGGTCCAGGTCCCCGAAGCCTGCGGCCCCTGTCTGAGGCGGGGGGATAGGGGAGCAGAGGCCTCCGCTGGGCCCAGGGGCACGGGCCCGAAAGAGTTCAGTTCAGTTCCAAGAAAGGTGATTCTCCAGGGAGGGGCAAGGGGCTTCCTGCCTCATTTGGCACCGAGGGGGTCAGGGGGGTCAGGGGAGCCGTCCGGGGGGCTGAGGGGCAGGGGGCCAGGGCCTCCCGTTTGGCACATGGTGGGGGAGGGGGAGGGCCCAGGCTCGGGGGCCTCCCCGGAGGCGGTGTCTGTGGTGGTGGCAGTGGCTCCGTCGTCCACAGAGGATTCTATTCTCAACCCCTCTTCTGGGGGTACAGGGGGGTCAGGTCTTCGGGGGATCAGTTCTCCACGGGGCCTGGCGACGGAACGGGTAGAGAGAGAAACAGAGTTAGTGAGCAGACAGGCTCATGGCTTCTGATCACTGGGAGTGAAAGCAAAGCCCTCACTGTGGCCCACGAGGCCCCCACCATCTGCTGGGTCCCCTTTTCCAGCCTCCCCTCCCCCACCCTACCTCACTCACTCTGCTCCAGCTGCAATGGCCGCCTCCAGTTCCTTCCAAGCACAGTCCTACCCCAGGGCTCTTGCACTTGCGGTTCCCATGGCACAGCACCCCCTTTCCTGAGCCCTCCCATGAATTCAGGCCCCTGCCACAATGCCCCGGCCTCGGAGGCTGCCCTGGCCATTTTCAGTCAAGCAGGTGCCCCCTCGCACCCCACCCCCAGCCGCAGTCACCCTATCGCGTTGCGCTCTGGTTATTTTTCTTTCCCTCCCCTGAGCTAATCCCAGTGGTTGTTGAAGAGCTTCCTGTCTGCTTGTGCCTCTAGACTGTAAGCTCAGGGCAGACAGGCCTGGGGTCACTGTCGCACCCCAGCGTCCAACACAGGGCCTGCTGCACAGCACCCTCCCACCAAGCTTTCCCATGACCCCTGCTCTCCCAGGGGCAGGAATGACACCTCCCCAATTCCACACATCCAGAAAAACAAGCTCTCTGGGGTGGAGGATCACCGGGTACCCTCACTCCACCACCACCCCCTGCCGCACCTCTTTGCTGGGTGGCTTCAGCCCAGTCACTGCCCCTCCAACCCTGAGCCTCAGTTTCCTTCTCTTTAAATAGGGAGCACGACCCTCGTGTCCTTTTCAGATGAGCGGGGAATCTCTGGGAAACTTGGTGTCACTTAGCATGCAGGCGACATTTCCTAAGTGGGCAGAGCTACAGCAAGCACAGGGGTCTCAGGAGGAATGGGGCCCTTCCTCCGGCCCCCTGCCCATGGTCCCACATCGCAGCCCAGCTGCAGGGGGACTAGCTGCTGACTGCGTGAAGGGACTTGGGTTTCAGGCAATCTGGCCCTCCCTCTCCCCCCCTGGTGATGAACGGTGAAGTCACCGCCGCTGCTGGCCCTGCCAGCCCCAGCCCTGACTCACCACTTGGCCCCTGTCCCTGCACCTTGCAACCCACCCTGCCCTGTCCTCGTGGGGGCCTCAGAGAAGGCCTCTGGGAGAAAGGGACATTTGGGGCAAAACCTGAGAGGCAGCCTTCAGCTCCAGCCCCCCTTGCCCTTGCACCTCCCTCCTGGCCTGTGACCCAGCCTCCTTCCCAGCCAGCAGTCAGCCCCCCTTGTGGCCCCAGGGGTGGGTCCTCCTCCACCAGGGGCCCAGTTGGCCCTTCCTCTGTCACAGCCCTCCCATGGTTGCCTAATGCCCCCCAGGACTAAGCCTCCACCCCCAAGCCCTACATGGTCCTCCCCGCCCCTTCTGCCCCCTCCATCTGCATCCACCCCCCTCTCTAAGCCACCCCCAGACACACTGCTTCCCTTCTGTCCCTTAAGCTGGCCAAGCTCTCTCCTGCCTCAGGCCCTTTGTGCAAGCTGCTTAGTCTGCTAGCTCCCCGTCCCGTTCCTCTTCACCTAGCTAACGACGTCAACCCTTCAAGTCCCTGGTTCAATGGCACTTCCACCAGGGAGACAAAGCCCTTTCCTCTTGTCATCCGCTTTCTCAGAGGACCGTGCGGTCAGTGTCTGGGGGCGGGGCGGGGCGCGCTGATCTTGCTCCGCACGGAATCTCGCTGCCCAGCACTGCGCCTGCGCACGGCCAATGCTCATAGACACCTACTTATTGAAGCACAGTAACAGCTGCCAGTTAGAGACTGCTCACTGCCACGGGCTCAGGCTCATGCTTCACCCACGGGGAGGATTAAGCCATGTAATCCCCGCAGCAACCTTCTGAGTCTGAGCTTGTTATTATCCCCATTCCACAGATGAGGAAACTGAGGCACATAAAGGGAAAGCGACTCACCTTACGTCCCTTAGCCAAGAAGTGGCGGGGCCAACTCCTGGACTCGGGCACGGTTTGGGAAAGCGGGAATGGAACCCGCCCTGAAAAGATCCAGTTGCACCTTCTCCCTCCTCAGCCCCCTCAGGAGGAACACCTGCGCCTACCTGGCCCAGGGCAAGCCTGGCATCCAGGGGAGTTCTCTGCATCGGCAGCAGGGGGCAGCAGAGACCCTGGGTTGCATCCCTCTAGCCCCAGTCCTGCCCTGAGACACAGCTGTGGCCGCCTCTCTGTGAGCATGGCCTAAGCTTTGGGACGGTCAAAAACGAAGGAGGACGTGCCCCTCTCCCAAGGTGGTGGTGAGGATTAGCGGTGTGGCGTATGTGAAACGCCGCAAGAAAGGAAGGGGATAAACACGGATGACTGCAGAGGGCATGGACGCGGGCCAGGCAGCTGGCGCCTGTATCCCGGCTCCTTATTCCCCTCCGTGCCTGGGTTTTCTCTTCTGTAAATTGGGGGTGAGGCTAGCATCCACCTCATGGCATCGTAGTGAGGATTAAATGGGTTAAGATGTGGCGATCACATAGTAGGGTCTCCGTGAGTGTTTGCCCTTCCTCTTAGCCGCGGTGCCCTTGTGGATATTGCTGTGGGACTCCTGGCCAGGTTCTCTCTGCTCAGGTTCGCACCAGCTGGGAGCACGCTGGCGTCCTCTCTCCTAGTCTGCCTCTGATCGATGTACTCCTGAAGGGAGGCTGGGTGAGCATGCTGCAAGTGCCAGGCAGCAGCCTGACCCAGACACAGGGCAAAGACGGGAAAGACTTGGAGGAAGTCCTTACAGAAGGGAAAACTGAGGCTTAGGAAGGCCCATCTGAAGGACATCGCCCGGTATGCGCTGGTTCCAGAGTTGGGTGGGGTCTCAGAAATGAGCAGAGTGTCGACAGAGAAGGGAAGGAGGAGACTGGGGAGGGGACAAGAATGCGGAGGGAGAGAGATGGAGACAGACGGGGGCAGAGGGCAGAGAAAGCTCGACAGAGGTCGGGGCAGGCCCGAGGATCTGAAGCACGCGTACCTGCGGGCCTGGCGTCGGGGGCCCGGGTGGGGGGCCCCGGGGTCTCCAGCGCAGGCGAGACGGAGAAGCGGGAGAAGCACAGGGGGGGCCCTGGTGGGGGGAGGAGGGGGAAATCCTCCGCCCACTCGAAACTGCCTCCTAGCGGAAGGGGGTGAGGGGTAAGAGGAGAAGACGAGGTCAGACCCTCAGACACCTCTGGAGTCCCCTTCAGCGGCCTCCCTCGGACCCCGCCCCCTGTGCAGGCCCCACCCTCAGCTCTGCCACACCTCCGGTCCTGTCCCATTCCTCACCAAAGCCGCTGTCGTTGCTGGGAAACCCATCGCCGGGGGTGGCGGGGTGGGGAGGCGTCGGGGGCGCTGGCGGCGTTGATGGGTCCGTGTCCCCCTCGGGGGGGCCCTGGACGCTCAGCTCGTTGGTTGGCGTCTCCTGTGAAGACAGATTAGGGGAGGCGAGAGGGGGCGAACCGTCACATCCTACCACTGCATCCCAACCAGCAGCAAACCTCTCTTAACATTCCGGAGTTTACTATTTCATGCTCTGCAGATGGCCGCACCCCCTAATCTCCCTAACCTGCCTTAGAAGCCTCAATGTAGCCTTAACCCCAGCCCCGCCCGAGGCTCCTCCCCCGGCTGCAAAGCCCCGCCCACACACCCCTAAGCAGCCCACCACAGAAATTCTCTCCTCGCTCCTTAACGTGCTGCCTGCCTGAGAGCTCCGAACCCAGAACTGTCTCCGTAAATCCTGCCCCGTCTCCTTGACCCCACCCTTCGTCCGAGATCTCGACCGCAAAATCCAAATTCGGGCCGCAGAACTACTTGCTGCTGCGGGAAGTTCGGATAACTACTTCCGAACCCCTATCCCATCTTGTACATCTCCCGACCCTCCCCTGGGCCCCTAAGCCCGGCCCTCCAACCCCCATCCTTTAGTATCAGTAGCTCAAGCCTCAGCTCTGGGCCCTTCCTCACGCGACTCAGGACCTCAGCCCACTTGGCCCACTTCAGGCTCATTTAGACACAGCCCTAGTCCACAAGCACCACCCCTCCCTCCCTTTGTCCCTTCTACACTACCTGTCGCCTCCCCAAAGATAGTTACACTATCCTCAACCCATTTATTTAGGCCCTGCCCCAGTCCTTTAGCTCAGCTCGTCCTTTAACCTGCTCCAAACCATTTTTTACAACAGCCGCATCTCTTAAGCCCTACCTGCGGGCTCCCCGCGGCCCGCCTCTAGTGGCTAAGATCCACCCTGAGCCAGTCCCTTAGCCTCTACCACGGGCGGGCGCGCAGGTGTACAAACCCCGCCCCATTAACCAGGCCACCACGCCCCAATCTTCTCAGGGCTTTCTTCCCGGCCTCCTTCCAGACTCCGCCCTCACATCCTCCTTTCCAGATCCACTCACTCTCCACCCTCGCTCCGGGCTCCGCCCATTCTCCTGGTCCCGCCCCTCGGTCAGGCCCTGCCTCACACTCAAAGCCAATCCCACCCCATCCTCAGCCAGTCTGCCCCAGGCCCCGCCCCCGGCACGTGCTTTCCCCCCCGCCCCCGCCCCCGCGCACCTGGTCGAAGAGGTAGACGGTCACGTCCCCGTGGAAGGAGACCATCTTGCGCTTCCTCTCCAGCTCGCTGTCCTCGGGCTCGTCGGCCCCGCGCGGAGACTTGAGCAGCCCCCGCAACGGGCGGGCCGCGTCCGCGTCGGCGCTGCTCACCACGACCGGCACCGGGGCTGCCCGCGACCTCCCGGGGCCCCGCGGCCCCGCAGCCGCGCCCGCCGCCACCTCCTCGTCCTCCTCCTCGTCCTCGTCCTCCCCGTCCTCCTCCGCCGGCCCCGGTGCCCCCACCCCGCCGGCCTCCCCGCCAGCCGCCCCGCCGTCCGCGCCCTCCCACGGGGGCCGCCGTGGGCCCGGGCCCGGGAACGGCGTGAGCGTGAGCGGCGGCAGCGCCAGCGACAGCCGCGAGAGCTTGGCTGCGAGAAGAGAGACCAGGTGAGCCCCTGTTCCTGTGGAAATAGAGGCATGCCCTCCCGCCTAGCCGTGTGTCCCCAGGTAATCTCAGAACACAACCTGAGCCTCAGTTTCTCTCCTTGTGGATCCAAGGGCTGCACTGGGGCCTTTCTCCACTCAGCGGGGGAGATCTTCCCCTGACTCCAGGGCTTAACTCTCCGCATGGCTTCCCCGTGCCAACTTCCCCCTGCGGCCCACCCGGCCCGAGTGCCCTGGCCCTGCTGACCTCTCCAGGCCCTTCCCCACCTCATTCTGGCTTGGCTTCCATGCAGCCACATTGGACCATATCCCTATTCCTCCCACCTCTAAGCCTTTGCACAGGCTGTTCCCTCTGCCTGGAACTTCCTGTTCTAACCCAAGTCCTAGTCATCCTCCAGCTATCTCTGGGCTTTCAAAGCCTTCAGAGATCTCCCAGGTCATCATCAGGCCACCAGCTCTGCACCCCGTGGTGCCAAACACCTCTCCTTCCGAGCAGATTATCTCAGTGTATAACTATATTTCTGTGGCGATGTGATTTACGCTTGCCTTTCCACTAAACAGAGACTGAGTCCTGCCTGTTCTGGCCACATCCCCAAGCCCCAAGTACACAGAGGTACTCAGTCAAAATATGTAGAATTACTGAATGACTTAATCCCTGCTGTGTGATGTTGACCAAGGTACTTTCCCTCTCTGGTCCTCAGTCACAAGACAAAATTGCATTGTCTAACCATCTCTTAGGCCCTTTCCCTGCCCTTAGACTCCCTGATCTCATCTTGCTGGGAAGGAAGGCCTTCAGGTCCCTAGTAAAGGAAACCTGCCTTCGAATCCCAAGCCCAACCCGCTCACTTGCTCTGTGCCCCTGGACAAGGAGACCCACCTCTCTGAGCCTCTGTTTCCTTACTGGTAAGTGGACAAGGGCCACTCATCCCACTAGGGCATGTGTGAACCGTGTGCCAGTGGGGCGTGATGGTGGGGACCAGAGGAGGGTCAGCGTGGGGCAGAGAAAGAAGGATGTGGACCAGGTTACCTCCTCCCTTCACTCGCTCTACTCCAGCATCACTGGCCTTTTGCTATTCCCTAAACGGGCCCAGTTACTGCCCATTTCAGTGTCCTACTCTTGACGTCCACGGGGCTCATTTCCTTCATGTCTGCTCCAAAGTCACCTCCCTGACCACCCGTTGCAGGGTGATGGGGTGGAAATCAGGAAGACTTCCTGGGGCAGGAGAATTTTGAGTGGGGTCTTGAAGGAAGAGTAGGAGATCACTGGTTAAAAAAAAAAGAAACAAAGTAGCCCTGGCTGGTGTGGCTCAGTGCCGGCCTGTGAACCAAAAGGTTGCTGGTTTGATTCCCAGTCAGGGACATGTGAGAGGTAACTGATTTATGTATCTCTCACACATCGATGTTTCTCTCCCTCCCTTACCCTTTCTCTAAAAATAAATATATATGTATTTTTTAAAGAAAAGCAGGCTACTCCCAATCTCTTTTTACCCAGCAATACAAATCTCCCACCCCACACCAGATCCTGTGGGGCATCTTAGCTGCCCATCCCGACATTTTCATGCTGTCCTCGATCTTCCCTGACACAGATAGTTGTAAGCTCCCCACAACAGCCTCAAGGAAGTGTGCTTACACCACAGGCTTTGAGGGAGGAGCATTCTCTGCCCAGACCTCTTCCTGACCCCTCTCTCCTGACTCACAGGCTCCTCCAGTAGACGGAGATGTAACCCTTCACTCTAGCGTGGCTGTGCGTTTGCCAATATAAAACAGGGCCCGGCCACTTATAACTTTCATACCCGTATTTAAGGAAATCAGGCCTGCGGGTGGTTCCAGTGGAAGCACAGCCCCTACGCCTACGTGTGGGCAGTGGCTGGACTTCCGTCCAGGCATGTGGACCCCCTCCCCATTCCTTCCCCCCCACCTCTGAGCCTTGGCATAGGTTGTTCCTTCTTCCAGGAACTTCCTTTTCTTACTTATCTTTACTCTTATCTTCTCCTAGCTCATCCCCGCTGTGATAAAACACCTCCTGTGTTCCTATCCAAATTCAATGTCCAGAAAAGGCATTTCTGCAGCTTCCAGGTCCCCAACCCCCTGGAGACAGGACAGGCCTGAGACTCCCTGGGTCCCAGCTGTGGGCAGCTCAGGGCCTGGCACACTTGATAGATGCCTCAGCTCGTTGGAAAGTTGAAACCAGAGGTCACACAGATCAGCTTCATTTGAATTGGTTTCAACCTTTGAAACACCAAGAACTCTCGTTTGAAAGGGAGAAGCATCAGCTTTGGCAACCCCGAATGGACATCCACGAATGGAGCTGAGAAATGGCTGCATTTCTTCTCCAACTCCCACCCCAGCTCTGCCCGGTGACCTCATTCATTTTTCCATACTGTCTGGCCCTTGTGGGCATCTGAATTTGAGGCCCCTGGTCTATGAACTGCAATAATAAGAGCAGGTGTTTAAGAAGCACTTAAAGTCTTAACTCACAACCCTACTAGGTAGGGGCTGTGCTTGTCCTCCATTTTTTGGCAGACGGGAAAATCAAGGCTCAGAGAAGTAAGGTCATTTGTCCAAGGTCACAGAGCTAGGGATGTGAGCCCAGGCCGTGTGCTCCAGTGTGTCTGCTTGTCGCCGCCAGCCTGACTTGTCTGCCACCCAGGAGCCTGAGATGCTCAGCTGCGCTCCTGAGGCCCCCAACCTCACTCCCATGCTCCCGGCAGCCTCCTCACCTTTGATCTGCTCGCTGTTCCCCTGAGGAGGTCCCAAGTCCAAGAACAGTCGTGGCATCTCGGGGCCCTTCCTCTCGGGCTTGGGGGGGTCCCCGCCTCCGCTGGGTGCCAGGTCTCCGCCGACCCTGCTGTCTAGGGCCCCGGGCTCTCCCTCGGAGGCCACCTCCAGCCTGGCTCTCTGGGGCGCTGGCTCCGGCCTCCTCGGCTGTGCTTCCGGCGGTGGCAGAGGCAGCGACGGCTGTGGCCTCGTGTTGTCTACCCATCCGGCCTTTGCGTCCACGCCGTTTCCGAGGCCGCCGCCGGGGGCCATCCCCATGCCCACTGGGGCTCGGCCCCCACTCCCGAGGTCCAGCCTCCCAGCCCCGGGGGCTCTCAGCGCCCCCCCAATCTCTGGGGCTCTCCTCTTGGTCCCCAGTTCCGGTGCCCCGCTCCTGGGGGCTTGACCAATGGGGCCAGGGGCTGTCTCCCCGCCGTTCTGGGGCAAGGCCACTGCACCGGGTGTGGGGGCTCTCTCCAGCAAGGTCTCTGGGGCTCGCTCCCCGATCGTGGGGGCTGGACCTCCATTCTCGGGCATCTTCTCCCAGGGCCCTGGGGCTCTCCAAGGCCCAGTCTCTGGCAGCCTCTCGGTGCTCCTGGGGAGTCTCAGGCCCCCATTCTCTGACACCATCTCCTCCATCTTTGGGGGTGTCAGGCCCCCATTCACCAGCACTGTCTCTTCTCTCTCTGGGGACCTCAGCTCCCCATTCTGCAGCACTGCCTCCTCCCTCCTTGGGGGTGTCAGCTCCCCATTCTCCAGCACTGTCTCTTCTCTCTCTGGGAACCCCGGGCCCCCATTCTCCACCACCTTCTCCTCGGTGCCTGGGGCTGTCTGTGCCCCGTTCTCCGACACTGTCACCCCGTTCACGGGGAGGCTCGGATCCTCGCTCGGGCTTGAGGCTTTCTTCCCGCTGCCCAGGACTGTGGGGTCCCAGCTCAGGCCCGGGGCTTTCTCTCTGTGGCCGGGGCCTCTCCCTGCCTTCCTGGGCCCCATCTCTGTCTCTCGGAGGGGCGTCGCCTTCTCCCCCAGGAGGTTCCTTGTCACATCCTCCCGCAGGGACATCAACAGCTGCTCGGTGCTCACTTGAACTACGAAGGTTGGCTTCTCCCGGGTCCCCGGAGGAGAGAGGGGACCCGGGTCTGGGGGCGGCCGGGGCGCTCCCGGGTCGGGTGGCTCGGGGGGAGCCCGTGGCCGAGGGACCCCTTCCTCCTCGGCTGCCCCCCCACCTGGGAAGGCTCCCTCGGGGGAAAAAGGGGTCTCGGTCTCGTAGCCGCTGTCCCCCGGCTTGGGGCCCGGAGACGACAGGCCTGAGCCGGGACTGGCCACGGCCGAAGGGGGGTCTGGGGACACGGCGGGGTCCGTGGGGGCCCGGGGAGGTGGCGGCGGGGGGGGGGGGAGCAGGAGGTGGCCCCCGCCCGGGGTACTGGGGCGCCGCCGCCCCCATGAGGGGGTCCAGAAACTCGGGGGGGGCCGAAGAGGGGGGGGCCAGGGGCAGGTCGGCCAGGGAGCCCCGCTCTGCCCGCAGGGACGAGTCGTCCTCTGGGGGATGGGAGCAGCCAAGAGCAGGGTGGCCCCCCCAGCCAGAGACGGCGTCCCCCCGCTCCAAGGGCAAGCAGGAGCAGGCCCCCTCGCGGCTGCACAGGGGACAGGGTAGGGGTCCTCGGCGGCTGGGGCCACCCCCCAGGCTGCTGCTGTCTTCTCCTGGGGAGCTGCCCTCCTCCTCCTCCTCTTCCTCCTCGGCCCACGCGGCCCCCCGTTCCCCCAGCACCTCGGCAGGGTCTCCCGCCAGGGTCTCCCCAGCGCCCCGGCCCTCGGGGTCCCAGCCACTCAGGAGGAAGCTGCCTGATGCCGAGGACTGGGCCGGGAAGGGCCGGGGCGCAGGGAAAAGGGGGGAGGCCCAGGTCTCGGACACCAGCTGGGGGACCTCAGCGGGGGCCTGGGGGGCCTGGGGGGCAGGCACTCCTGTGTCCAGGGGGTCCCAGTCATTGGGGAAGAGGGGCTCAGGTGGGGAGCCATGCTCCTCCAGGCGGATGTAGTATTCGCTGCTCACGGAGGGGCTGCGGGCGCTGATAACCGGCAGCACACTGGGCGCAGACAGCGCCTCGTAGAAAGGGTTGGAGGGGTTGGCATGGGGGGCCGGGGGCGCGGACGCTGGCTGCCAGGGCGGCGCCCCCCCACCCCGGCCTGCCCCCCGCCGCGCCTTCTCCCACAGGCACTCAAGGTTGAGGCCACGGCTGCTCTCGGTGACCGTGAGCACGTCATCAGGGTCAGCCCCAGGGAAGCCATCCAAAAGGGGGAACGGTGAGGAGAGGGTCCCTGGGCGGGGCGCACTGTGAGTGGCGGGCCAGGGCCAGGGGAAGGGACCATCTCGGGGTGGGGGGGGTGGCGGCGGTGGCCGTGGGGGCCGCTCAGAGAGCAGGTAGGTGAGCTGCAGTTGGAGATCGGAAGCTGAGGGGCGCTGGGCAGGTGGCCGCCAGCAGGACTGCAAGATGTCGTACCTGGGGGGAGGGAGGAGGCAGCAGTGGGGCAGGGGCCTGGGGTGCAGAGGCCTCTGGCGTGGGCAGAGACAGGAAGAGAGGGGGACCAGAGAGCCAGGGAGAGGGGCACAGAAACCCAGAGAGAGAGAGAGAGAGAGAGAGAGAGAGCGCGCGAGCGAGCGAGAGAGAGAGACACCCAATAGAAGACAGGGACCTAGAGGATGAAGAGACAGGGTCCCGGAGGGAGGGGGACAGGGACCTAGAGGGAGAGAGGAAAGCAAGGCTGGCAGGAGGCAATGATGGGTAAGGCGGCCTCCCTGTTTGGGCTGTGTGCTCTGGAGCCAGGGAGAAGCAAGCGGCAGGGCCCTTCTCGAGCTGAAGAAACTCAGGTTCAAACACCAGCTCCGCCACCTTGGTATCAACAGATACTAAGTAGCAGTGGTGAGAGATTGTGGGTGGTGTGTGCAGGGAGGCAGGGTGTCCCGGGGCCGTCCCAGGGCCGGGTGTGAGAGGTTGGGGG
The DNA here is from genome assembly GCF_022682495.2 of Desmodus rotundus. Classification (NCBI taxonomy): domain Eukaryota; kingdom Metazoa; phylum Chordata; class Mammalia; order Chiroptera; family Phyllostomidae; genus Desmodus; species Desmodus rotundus. The sequence continues at coordinate 45,387,981 of NC_071398.1, forward strand.
CCGGGCCAGGCCCTGTCCTCACCAGTAGTCCGCATAGGGCAGCTTGAGCCGGGGCCGGGCCAGCTTGACATGCTGCTGGCGGACGACAAAGGCCAGGACTTCCTCATCAGACAGGTGGCGGTAGGGCTGTGCCCCAAACTCAAACAGCTCCCACAGAGTCACCCCCAGGGACCTGCAGGGAGCAGAGGGCAGACAGAGGTCAGGGCCCCACCCCCACCTGCCTGGGGGCTGCCCCTCCCAGCGCGAGTTTCCCCATCCAGGGAGTCAGGTGCCATCCCTGTGGCCCTGCCACCTGCCTTGCCCTGCTGGGCCCCCCTGCGGCCCAGACCCCTCACCAGATGTTGCTCTCCCGGCTCTGGTCCACCACCATGAAGGTCCCATGCAGCTCCCCGAGGAGCTCCGGCGCTGCCCAGCGCAGGGGGATCCACAGGCGCTCTGGGGTCAGATAGTAGTCCTCCTGGGGGGGTGGTAGCAGAGGACAGGGTCAGACAGGTCAGGATACCCCCACCGTCCCCAGCCCAGATGGGAGGCGGGCAACCCCCACCTTGTAGTTGCTGTGGGCCAGCCCGTAGTCTCCAATGCGCACAGTGAGGTCAGAGGTCAACAGGCAGTTGCGCAGGGCCAGGTCGCTGGGTGCCGGTCAAGGGGGCCAGGTGAGAAAGGGGCAGCCCGGGGCAGTTACCCCAAGGCCTAGGTTCTGCCCACTTTCCCGACTCCGGCCCTTCCTCCTTTCCTCCTCTCTAACCCTGAGCCCTCCACCTCCGGGGCTCCTCCAGGATTTTCCCCTTTGGTGTCCACCACTCCAGCTTCCTCGGCTCCTTGAGCCCCTCCCCTGTGGCCTCATCCCCTTCCCCTAAGTAGGCCCCCACATTCCTTCCCGGGGCTCCCCAGCTGCCACCTGTGCACGTAGTTGTGGGAGTGGAGGTGTGCCAGCCCTCGGGCGATCTCCAGGCCCATCCTCTGCAGTGTCCGCAGGTCTCGAGGGGGTAACTCAGGGGACAGGCCCTCCGGGGGCCGCTGGGCCCGAAGGTAACGCTTCAGGTCCCCCTGGGAGGGAGGGCAGGCAGGGATCAGTGCCGCCACCATACCCCCCTACCAGGCATCCACACCTCCAGCCAATCTGAGGGAGGATGGGCCGCCCCTCTGAGCTTCAGGGGGTAATAACAGACACCTCTCCGCTGGTCCAGCGGTGCCACCTGTGGAGGGAGTGCTCCCCAACATACGGACATATGGTTTGCACTCAAGAGCTGTTAGCGCTTGTCACACTGGTGTCCCTGTGATGATGACGAGCTGTTTGCCAGAGAGTCCCAGGACCCCAGGCCTCCCCCGGCTCCCACTCCGTCCTCCCCTCAGACCCTCACCAGCTGACAGAACTCCATGATAAGCAGAAAAGGCAGTGTCTCCACACAGACGCCCAGGCACTGGAGGACATTGGGGTGCTGCAGGCTCCTGGAGGGGGGGATGCTGAGTCAGGAACCAGCCACTTCCCCCACCCCAGCCCCTGTCCTGCCCCAGCCACCCAGCAACACCAGACTGTTGCTTCAACCTCTCTGCTGCTTGCTCGCCTCAGGTCTCCCCCACCACACATGCACACTCTTTCCCCACGTGTCTCAGGACCGCTGCCTCCCAGTTTGTGCGCCAGACCCCCCCATGCCTCCTCAGCCCTCCTTCTTCCTCACCCCCAAGCCTTCCCACCCCCCGACTCTTCTCCATCCCCTCCTCTCCCTACAGCCCCAGCTCTAGCCTCCTCCTCACATCCTGGCCTCGCTTCTCTCCCCTCTCCTCCCGGCCTCCCCTCTCTCCCTTTCAGGTGGTGCTGCCCTCGGCTCCCCAGCATGCCCATGTAGCCTGTCCCACAGTCTGTCCTGGCCCTCCGGCTGGCCCCGCCGCCCTGCCCAGCATCACTCCCGACACTGGTGTGGCCCTCCCCAAACACACACAGAGGCCGGGGGCCTTTGCCCTGAGTTCTCTCTGGGGATCACCCCCTCCCCTAACACAGTCCTCCTCATCCCTCGGGCCTCAGTTTCAACATCATTTGCCCAAAAACCTCACTGATCCCCAACATCGGGGGTGCCTCTCCTTCCACTAGGCAACGAGCTCTCCTAAGACAAGGGTTTGGGCCTTTTTGTTCATGTAGCCACATCTCCAGTGCTTTAGACCAGTGGGTATGCCATACAAATGTGTGGAACAAGCCCTGGTGGTGTGGCTCAGTGAACCTGCGGTTGCTGGTTCAATTCCTGGTCAGGGTGCGTGCCTGGGCTGCAGGCCACGTCCCCAGTGTGGGGCATGCAAGAGACAGCCACACATTGACATTTCTCTCCCTCTCCCTCCCTCCCTTCCCCTCTCTCAAAAAATAAAAATTGTGTGGAACGAAAGATTTCCCCTTGCTATATGGCCTGGGGGCTGTGGGGAGATGAAAATGTTCCAGCTTGTAGCCCACGGCCTGGCTCCGGGTAGGCGCTCAGTTAGTTATTTTCCCTCTGGCGCTGGGCGGGAGGCAGGGCCCAGGGCCCGGCCAGCCACAACCTGTGTTCTTTCCAACCTCACCCACTTGGGAGAGTAATGCCTCCTGTTCCTGCTTCTGCCACGGACCCGGTCTGTTCTGGGGCTTGAAAACCGGCAGGAGACTTAGGGTGGCAGAGGTAGGTGGGTGCCTGGGCGCCCCACACTCCCACCCATCTGAGCCACGGCCCACCAGCCACCTCTGTTACCAAACCCTCCCGGCAGCCCTGCGGGCTTCCCATATGGTCTGCAGGGAACAGAGGCTCAGAGAGGTGAAGCTACTTGCCCAGGGTCACACAGCTGGGAACGGGGGCAGAGCTGGGGTTTGATCTCAGATCTCTGGCTTGCTCAATCTACCAAAGGCCGATGGCACTTGTGCTCGCACAGATGACAGTATGGACCCCGAGCCGCCAGGGTAGCCCCACACCCTCCAGCAGAGCTCTCTGTGACGGTAGGAGTGCTCTGCACCTGAGCCATCTCACATGGGAGCCACTGGCCACCTGCGGCCACCGAGCCCCTGAAATGGGGTGAGTGTGGCTGGGGAAATTTCAACTTGACTTTATTTAACATGAATTTAAGTAGCCATGTGTGGCTAGTGGTTGCCAGCAAAGACAGGCAAATAAGCAACTAAGCAGATTTAAAAAAAAAAGATGACAAACTGGCCCTGGCTGGTGTGGCTCAGCAGATTCAGTGCCAGCTGACAAACCAACAGATCTCCAGTTCACTTCCCAGTCAGGGCACATGCCTGGGTTGTGGGCCAGGTTCCCAGTAGGGGGCGTGTGAGAGGCAACCACACACTGATGTTTCTCTCCCTCTTTCTCCCTCCATTTCTCTCTCTCTAAAAATAAATAAAATCTTTAAAAAATAAATAAAATCTTTTTAAAAATGTCAGCCTGGATACGTGTTATGAAGAAAACACGAGTTGGTGTCATGGGGGAGCCCAGGATCTGCCTTGTGTGAGGAAGGGTCTGAAGCTGGGGTCGCTGAGTCGGGACTGATATCCCAGAGGGAACAGCAAGGGCCAACAAGGGTCCAGAGGCAGAAGGAGACTGACATGTCGGGGGGTTAATGAGGAGGGTGGATGGGATGAGGGGGTTCAGTGGCAGGAAGGGCATGGGGTCAGGCGGTGCAGGGCCTGTGGGCTGTAGAGAGGAGCAGGACTTTATCCTGTGGGCAATGGGGAGCCATGGAGGTTTTAGAGCAAGGGAGTGATAAAGTCCAGTGTCTGGGTCTCTCGGGGTAAATCCCAGATTTAAACAGTCCAACAAGGGTTCTCTGTATTCTCACCCTTCCCCTGACAGCGAACATACTACGGCCCAAGGCGCTTACCTAATACATGCTTATCTAGAAGCCCTTGGAGTAGAGGGGAGACCAAGCAAGGAAGGGACAGGGTCCTGCCTTCTCAGACCTCCTGGGCCAGTGGAGGCGGGGGGAGAGGGAACAGAGCTCCTCAGTGACCATTTGGGGTGCCTGCCCAGGGCCCTGCTCTGTGATTCGGATTCTACCCTCCCTCACCCACAAAGCAGGAGCCTGAAGATATGCCCAGTGCTTCACAGGCTGATCTCGCATCCTCTCAGCTGCCTTCTACATGAGAACACTCGGGCTTCCCGGGCTCACTTTCCAGAGGAAGACACCGAGGTTCAGAGTGGACCTGGCAGGCCTCTAGCTTTGCTCCTGTGCCCTCCCCTTGCTCTCTTCATACTGCCTTTCATATACCTGGCTCTGTCCCAAGAAAAAACCCTGAGGCTCAGAGAGAGGGAAATTCTCTTGACTGAATAGCACAGCCCGGAAGAGGTAGATCCAGGATTCGAACCCAAGTCGGAGCCCACACCACGCTCTTCCCACTCCCAAACGTTCCCTGCAGGAGGCACACGTCAGCATACCTGTAGGGCTGGGCTTCTGAGATGAACTTGCGCTGCTCCAGCGGCCCCGCGCTGGCCCGGAGCTCCTTCACCACCACCTGGGCTGGGGTGTAGTCCGAGAAGATCTCTCCCAGGATCACCTGGTCAAGGGGGCCCAGGAGTCAGCACCAGTGGCTTCCCCACACCCCTCCCCTTGAGAAGTGCATTGTGGGAGTTGTAGTTTGCAGCCTTCTCAAGTGATTGGGGGAGGGGCCCCTCCCCTGGGACCACTTCCACTCCACCAAAGTCTCCCAACTTCCCCCTCTTTTCAGGCTGTCCCCTTATTCCCACCACCACCCTTGTCCCCCACCAAACATGGGGTGAGAGACTCACAGGCCCAGAGTCCGACGGACGCATGGACGGATGGAAGGATGGACAGACGGGCGCGTGGAGAGCCAGGTGGCGAGGCGGAGTGACCAATGGAGTGAGGAGGGAGGCGCTGACGGACAGATGAGGGGAGATGGGGTGGGTGGGAGTGGGGGAGAGGTGGATAGAGGTGAGGGTGATGGGTGGGCTGAGGAGGCAGGGGAGGAGGCGGGGAGCAGATGAGAAGTGGTAGGAACAGGGAAATGGACACAGAACAGGAGTACAAGCCCGGGGATGTATGGACTCCCTGCCGCCCACCCCCAGCCCACTCACCTTCCCAAACCAGCCACTCCCAATCTCCTGTAGGTAGCTGAGGTGCTGGCGGCTAAGGCCCAGGGGAGTGGTCATGTCTAGGGAGGGGCAAAAGGGGGAGGCTCCTGAGCCTCTCCCCCCTCCTTAGTGCCAATGACACCTCCCCACTCCTGGGGACTGGGATTCAATGCAGGCACCAGTCTCTCCCTCCATTGGCTGCCCCCAACATTCCAATGATGGGACCTCTGCCTCCTCATTGGCTGCCCACAGGTTCCAGTATCCAATCCGTCCTTCCCTTTGGCATCCCAAGATCCTGTGACATGACTTCAGCCTGCCATTGGCTGCCTCTGAGATTGAGACCTCAGCTGCCCTCACCACTACTGGTCCCACACAAGGATCCCAAATATGGTTTTGGATTAAGCAATGCCTTCCACCCAGATGACCTCTGACTCCCTCTAGGGTCACGATAATGGGGCTCCCACCTGCAGTTTTCCCCTTGGCTGCTTGGGGTCTCAGCCGCCCGGTCCCTGAAGGGAAGACCCTCAAGACCATGGGATCCCAGGCAGGGCAGGGGGCAGCACCTGAGTGTGAAGGCTGCGGAGCAGGCATCGGCAGGGAGACCTCCGCCAGTGGGAGAATGTAGACATCAGGCAGCGACTGGGAGGAGGAGGTCTCCTCCGCTGGGGGAGTGTACTCCCCAGAGCAATCCTCCCCTTCAGGGTTCTCAAACTCCTGGGGCCGGGAGGGGTGAGGAGGGGAGAACACAGGGCTGAGACACGCCATCGTCCTTCGTGTAAGCGTGCCTCCCCATCTTTCTTGGAACTGTCTCCAGTCCCAGTCCAATTTCCTTCCCAAGCCTCCGGACCTTGCTGTAAATTCAGGACCAAGGGTGCTCTCGGACTAACTGCCGCTCTCCCTCACCAACCACCTGGGTTGGGGGCAAAGGCCTCCCCACCTTGAACCCTCTCGTGCCCCTCACCTTGAAGCCGACATCACCCCGTTTGCAGCACAGACAGGTGAGGAGGAGGAAGATGAAGGCCAGTAGACCGGAGCAGGAAATGAGGACCACGGCGTAGGGAGGAGCCAGAGGGGCCCGGCCCAGGGCGAATCCATCTGTGGGCACAGGGCTGGGCTTGCATCCTGGTCTGAAGCCCCTGGCTCCCGGACTCCATGCCCCTCCCATCCAGGCCAGTCTGGACTACAACTCCCATGATGCTTTGCAGCCAGTAGCCCCTTGGCAGAGGAGCCGGGTGGCCCAGCGTATTGTGGGAGTTGTAGTTTGGAGCCCTCTCAAGTGATTGGGGGTGGGGTCTCTCCTCTCTTCCCCAAACTGGGACTCCCCCCGAACCCCCCATCACATCACCCCAGGCTTGGAAAAATGCCAATGAGGACTGAGGAAAGGAGAAGTAATAGTGGAGCCTGGAGCTCCCAGAATTTACAATTCGCTCCCACTGACAGCCTCATTACCCCCTGTTTGGGGAAGAGAGTGAGCCCCCACTTGCAGGCTGGGAGAAGATCGTTGCCCCATGCTGGAAGCCTCTGGTTAGTGGGATTGAGATACATCTCTTTTAGGGACACTTGGAGCTCACACATGTCCTCTGTCCCTAGCCCAAGCCACGGAGAAGGGAACCCCAGCAAGCCTTGGGTCTCCCCAAAGATAGAGACAGCCTCTTGTGCTGTGTCTGCCTTAGAAATAGTATCCTGCCCTCGGCCCCCCGTTCTCCCAGAGGCCCTGTCCTTCCCCGGCTCGCTGCACACACCTGCGTGCACACACGCGCGCACACACACATGTTGCCCAAGTGGACCCCCTCCCCACCCAGCCCCCAGTCTTCCTCCCACAGGCCCTGTTGACAGAAGCTCCGTCTCCGCGGTTCCCCAGGCCCCGGCTCAGCTGCAGGAAGACATGCACACAGGTGATGAAGCCAGAACCCTGCGGACAGACCCCTGGGCAGGCCGGGGTGAAGGTGGGGGCCGCTGGACAGCCGGATGGCCAGACAGACTTACCCGGGTGGGCCGGGGACGCCAGGCAGCCGGAGGCGGAGACGGCTGCGAGGAAGATGAAGGCGCCAGGGGCAGGCATCTTGTCGATGATGGAAGGGAGGCGGAGGTGGTGGCGGCTGGGGAGGAGGGGGGGCGGGCCCTCAGCCCCCAGCCATGGGGACCCGCGCGACCCTGGCCTCCCCCCGGCCTAGGAAGAGGGGCAGGAGACGCAGGACTGGGGGAGGGAGGGGATGCTTAGTGGCTCAGGTACCCCCCTCCCCCTCTTTGAAGGGACAGATAGATGAAGGGATGGAGAGGAGGACAGAGGAGAGGAGCTGGGGAGCCGGGGTTGCTGGGGTTGGGGGGGGGCGAGGGTAGAATGGGAGGGGGGAGAATGAGGGCCCCGCCCCCGAGGGCAGCCAGGATTGGGGGAGCAGAAAGCCTGTCAGAGGAAGGGTGGGAGGAGGAAGGATGGAGGGAGGATGGAGCATCGTCATGGCAACTGGTTCCCCAGTAGCATTGGCTGCCAGCAGGGAGGGGAGGAGGAGGGACAGACAGGGACCAGCAGACCATGGGGGTTGGGGGGCGCGCAGGGCCCACCGTGCCTGTCCCAGACACCACTGTGACATGCCACCAGCATGGACACGTGTGCTTCACGCCAAGATGCAGATGTCAGGCAGGCCCACGCAGCCCACGCCTGGCTGACACGTCGCAGAGACCCTCGTAGACAAGCACATCACATACAAAGGTGGACAGCCATCGGCAGATGAGGACGCGGCCACGTCACACACAAAGACGCAGGGACGACAGGCTGCACTGGGGACACAGGCAGGTTGGCCCCCAGCACCGCAGCACCCAGCCACGCAGGAATGGTGAAGCAGCACAAAGACCCCCACAGGCTCGGGACGGAGAAAAGCCCCGGATACACAAGACACGCACGCCACAGACAAAGGTCCACGCAGACGCCACGGTAATACCCTGAGGCACACGTTCACGAACATAGACACCCCACAGACGGATAGGGGCAACAAAGAGCACCCCAAGACACAGCATCACGTACACAGACACACACACACACACTCTACACCAATACAGGCACCACTACACAGGGACATGTAAACACACAACACACACTAACATGGATATGGCTCACACGCACAAATAGGCACAGGCACACAGCATATCACACATGGAAACAAACACAACACACAGACACAGGTACACAGCTGTGCAGACTCACGTTTCACTCACCTGGATACACACACACACACACACACACACACTGTATACTCAGAAGCACAAGCACAGGCACAACCCCCACATGGTTATACACGCACAACCCATTCAAAGAATTACGGATACATACCAGCTCCACAAATCACATCCAAAATACACATAAACGCATCACACACCTACCCAGGCCTTGCATAACATACAAATACACATACAGAAACACAGACGCACAGGCAAACCAGAGAATACGCACACACAGACACTTCACAAATACATGCACAATTCACACAAGGTTACAAAAGACGCATTACCCCACCATAGCCTCACATCACACGCAGGCACACGTAACACAACTGAGCCGCCAAACACCTACAAAGATGCGCACAGACACGCACATTTCCTAGGAGGTTACACAGCCATAGACACTTGCCTCACGCAAAAAATGCATAATCATAGTTTATTTTATATATTTATTCGTTTCAGCATAGCCTCTGCGCCAGACATTGTTCTCTGCGCTTTACACATATTACCTGTTAATCCTCACAGCGGCCCTCTGAGACAGGTACTTTTATCAGCCCCATCGTACAGATGAGGAAACTGAGGCACAGCGAGGGACAGTCACCGGCCCCGAGGCACACAGCCAGGAAGTGGCAGAGTGGGGACTGGCACTCAGTCCGTCAGGGACACAGACAAAACAGACAAGGACGCACACATCACGTGCCAGGCCACCGCCGTCTGGGGGGCCACACCGCACCCCTGAGCCGCACACACACCGGAAGCGCCGACTCCCGCCCTGCGCGCGGACGTCTCCGTGGTCTGTGGGCACCTGCGAGTCGCCCCTCCCGCCCCGCGCCGCGCATCCCAGACGCAGCCTCACTACACACCGCGGGGGCGCCTCAGACACCCCCTCCCGCGCCCGGCCCTCCCCGCCTCTGCTTTCCAGCAGGGGTCCAAGACCCCGTGGGCGCCTAAGCCGTGACCTCTCCGCGCACCCTGGACGACTGGCTCACGAACGCCGCAGTGCACAGCCCTCGTCATTAAGGGCCCTAGGGGAGGGGCGGGGGCTGCGGGGGTCTTATTGGAGAAACTGAGGCAGGTTCATTGCTCCAGGAGGGTTGGGAGGAAGGGGCTGCCCAAACCAAGGCTGCGTGGGGTCTGACCACCATGCAAGTAGGGAGAGAGGAACTAGGGAGTAGGGGGTAGCAAATGCACAATGATCTGCCCCCTTGGCTGAAGGGCAAAGAACCTGGCGGGAGCAGAGGCTTATGGGAAGTGTAGTCCCAGACCTGAGGCTTGTGGGAAATGTAGTCCTAGGTCATCCAGCAGGGAGGCTCGATTTAAACGTTTACCTGGGACGGAGAAGCGGGTGGGTGACGGTAACAGGAGCTGGTAGCCCTGCTACCAAGGTCTTTGAAAATGATGTGGGAAGAATTCTTGAGTCCTGGGAAGAGACACAGGCGGGGTTACAGACCTAACTCTGTCCCTGGCTCGCAATTTGTTTATTATTCACTCAATAAACATTTATTAAACACCATGTGCTTAACCAGGCCCTAGGTGAGAAGTTGGGGGTGCTTCAGGGAACAAGTCGAACCAGTTCCCTGCCCTTCATGGGGTGAGGGTGGGGGTGACACAGGGGCTCACAGAAGGTCCGCTAGAGGTTTTCAAACTATGAGCAGTGAGCCATTGCTGAGGTGTGACTTCAAGCTTGTGGGTCGTGGAGATACACACACATATAAATACTGTATAATATACATATATTTTTATATATAGATATATCCATCATATGTATATATTATTATATATACATATATAATTATATTGTATAATACACAAATAAATACGTATTTATATATATAAAATAAAATAGAATAAGTAAGCTAGAGCATATTCACTATTGGGCAGGGGTGTCACACTCATATTCGCCAGGGACCACATCAGCCTTGCAGTTGCCTTCCAAGGGCCGAATGTCATTTTAGGACTGTATAAATGTAACTACCCTTAACAGTTAAGCCAGAGCTCAGCACTGCCGCCAGATAAAACAACGTGGAGGGCTGGATTCGGCCCGAGGGCCTTGTGCTTGCCACCTGTGCTATAGGGGAAATGCCCGTGTATGGGAACGTTTGTTTTGACTGCTCTATTTGAAACCCTGGAGGCCAGATGTGTTCTGGATTGGGGGATTTTTAGATTCTTTAGTAAGGCCATAGAAACACATATTGTATATTCTGACGAGCCCTGGTACGGTCTGCAGCAGCCTGGCTGGCACCCAACACTTCAATACTTCTGTGGTGCAATGTATGGTCAGGGATAAATAATTTAAGATGGGGTGTCTGTTCAGGTCAAGTTCCGCCTCCAAGTGTATGGTAAAACTTTTTGGTTTTGCAGACTCACAGATACAGAGAACAACAGACTGACGGTTGTCAGAGGGGAGAGCAGTTGGGAACGGGGCGAAAAAGATGAAGTTGTTAAGAAGTACAAATTGGGCTTTGACTGGTGTGGCTCAGTGGATTGAGTACCGGCCTGTGAACTAAAGGGTCGCTGGTTGGATTCCCAGTCAGGGCACGTGCCTGGGTCGCAGGCCAGGCCCTCAATAAGGGGCACATGAGAGGCAACCGCACATCGATGTTTCTCTCCCTCTCTCCCACACTTCCCCTCTCTAAAATAAATAAATACAATCTTTTTAAAAAGACAGGTACTGTCAACCACTGGTGCCAATTCAACACCAGCAGGAATCCCCAGTTTGAGATGCGGTAAAGAAGGAAACTCAGTGTAAAATGGCTCAGTTGTGATACAGCATAGCAGAGAAAACACAGCTACGCAACCGTTTCATCGTGATGCAGCACAGCTGTGAGGCAACCCTGGGGTCGGGTGCCTCCGCAGCCAGACAGCGATGGTGCGCTCTACTGGGACATCTTCGGAGTTTCAGCTCAGCCAGACTGACCCACTCCGTCGCACTTAGGTGGAAAGAGCAAATATCCTCTCGGAAACCCAAGACAGCTGGCTTATATGAGCAGCAGCCCCTACCCCTGGTCCATGATTGGTTTGTCCTCATGCAAATGAGGGCTCCAAATCCTCACAGTTTGATTGGTCCAAAAGGCACTTTCCTGACTGGTCGGAGGGAGGTGCTCTAACTGGTCAATGTCGACCTTGATGGGAATACAGCTGCTCAGCTCCAGGGAAAGCCTCTATCCTGTTGGATGAAATAGGACTCCAGGAACCGTTCTGTAAGGGCTGGCAGCAGGTGGCAGGAACACAGTGCCGGGGGCAATGCAGTGCAGAGTCCTGTAGTTCAGGTCGGGCTTCTCCGTGAAGTACCTTTGCCTGAGAGGCCCCTGTGTAGAATTGGCTGCTAGGCTGTTTTTAAAATTGGAGCTCCGTTAACCACCAGCAGCCCTTCTTGGTAGGTATTCCTTTCTCAGCACCCACAGCAGTCACCAAATAGTCACGGAGAGGTAAAAATGGGGAATGCAGTCAATAATACAGTGATAATTATGTATAGTGCCAGGTGGGTACTGGGAATATCTGGGGGGTCACTTTGTAAAGTATATGATTGTCTAACCGCTCTGCTGTACCCCTGAAACTAATTCAAAATAATATTGAGTGTAAACTGTAATTTAAAAAATAACATTTTTGTTTGTTTTTTGGAGCTTTGTTAATTTTAAAACTGTGGACCTGTGCATCAGCGAGTTTTCAAAGTGTGGTTCAGGGTGTCTTAGGGTTTTCCCAAACCCTGCCAGATCATTCAAGAGGTCGGAATGATTTTCATACTAACCCTGAAACGTTGCATGTCCTTTTCACTCTCATTCTGCCCTGAGTGTGCCCTGGAATTTTCCAGAAGCTACCCAGCATGCAGTGCGGTGACTAACACAGAAGCAGCCACAAGGACCCAGCTGCCTTCCCTTTGAGTCAGACATTAAAGAGATTTGCAAAGTGGTAAAAAAATAAATAAATAAATAAAAATGCTATTCTTCTCACTAAGTTTTTTTTTCTGTTTGGAAAAATTATTTTTATTCAAATACTTTAGAATGTTAACTGCAATGAGTTTACCACTGTTATTTTAAATGCATTAATGAGTATTTTTAATGTATCAATTTTTATTTCTAAGGTGGTCAATACTAATGGACATAAGACACATAAATAGCAGCCCTTTGTGGTCCTTAATAATTTTGAGAGTGTAAAGATTTGAGACTGCTGTTTGTGTGTAAGCATGTCCTGATCAACATAAACACACACACACACACACACACACACACACACCCCGTGGGGCAAAGACGGTTTACAGTTGTATGTGAAAGAGTTTATTCTTGTATTGTTTATTAATCATTGTATTATTGTCCATACATATATTTTACTGTGGGTCACAGTAAAAACTGAAACAAGGAAGAACAGAGTTGTGCAGGCTGGTGTGGCTCAGTGGATTGAGTGCCAGCCTGCAAACCAAAGGGTCGCTGGTTCGATTCCAGGGAGGGCACATGCCTGGGTTGTGGGCCAGGTTCCCAGCAAGGGGCTCACAAGAAGCAACCACACATTGATGTTTCTCTCCGTCTCTTTCTCCCTCCTTTCCCCTCTGTCTAAAAATAAATTTAAAAAACTTTTAAAAGTAAAAAAAAGAAGAAAATGTTCATACCTACTGTGTTTCTCCATGGTTTTACCCATTAATTAAAAACACTTAAATAACACCAAGGATGCGAATAAAAGTTTGAACTCATGGCTGGGCATACAGGGGTGGAAGGGAGTGCTTGCACTGGGGCAGGGGCTGAGGGTCATTAAGGGAAGCGAATCTGCCAGACAGTTGAGAGGGCAGATGGGAGGGCTTTCCAGCAGGATGGCAAAGGCAAGGAGGTAGGAGAGAGCAGGGAGGGTTCAGAGCATCCAGCGTACAAGGTGCCGGTGTGAGTGAGCACACGGTGTGGTGTGAGGGAGGAAGTGGGGCAGTGAGAGGGGGCATCAAGTTCGGAATTGCGGGTAGACATTGGTTTCTCGCTCATGTTAAAAAAGGCTGGAAGGCAGAAGTCCGGGAATGATTTGGGGGACCCGCAATGCCATCAGGACCAGCCTCTTCTAACATTCTGCTCCACCGTTTTATGTATGTGTCTGCCGTCATCAAGGTTTACCTCGTGGTCCCAGGTGGCTGCTGCAGCTCCGGCCTGCAGTCTATAATTCAGGCAGGAAGAAGAAGGTGGTGGTGTAGGGAGGGGAAACACCTTAATCAATCAAATAGTAAGTCCAACAAAGGATAAAATAGTAGGTCAAACATTCCCCTAGAGTAGGAAATGGCATATTAGCTCTGAGTAGACCATCTGGCCTGCGGCTTGGATTTTGTTTTTTGTTTTTAATTCATTTTTAGCGAGGAGAAGGGAAGGAGAAAGAGAGGGAGAGAAACACAAATGTGTGGTTGCTTCTCACACATCCCCCACTGGGGACCTGGCTCACACCCCAGGCATGTGCCCTGACTGGGAATCGAACCGGTAACCCTTTGGTTCACATAGGCCGGCGCTCAATCCACTGAACCACACCAGCCAGGGCCTGCTGGCAGCTTTTGTAAATAAAGTTTTATTGGAATACAGCCATGCCCACGCTTTTATGCCTTGCCTGTGGCTCTTTGCACCACAGCAGCAGAGGCGAGTTGTGATGGAAAACACATGGCTGCAAAGCCTACCATTCGGAGTCCGGCACAAATAACGCCCCCATTTTTATTACAAAATCATAAGCATGCCATTCTGTAACATAACAGCATCCCACCCAAGCACACCGTCTAACATTGTAGGTGAAATGTTCAAATAAAAACTATAAATTATTACTCCATCAACCACCCTGTATTTATCTGGCCCTTTACAGGGAACAGCTGGCCTGTCCAAGCCTAGCATGTCAGATGACCAGTAATGGCTCCTTAGTGTCCTGGAGCTGCACTGTCCAGTATGGTAGCCCCCAGTCACTGAGCTATTCAAATTTTTTAAAATCCTCCTAGGATATGTTTATTGATTTTAGAGAGAAAGGAAGGGGGCGGGGGGGGGGGAGGGAGAGAGAGAGAGAGAGAGAGAGAGAGAGAGAGAGAGAGAGAGAGAGAGAGAGAGAGAGAGAGAGAAACATCGATCAATTGCCTCCCATATGCACCCCGACCAGGAATCGAACCTGCAACCTTTTGGTGTATGGGATGATGCTCCCACCAGCTGAGCCACCTGGCCAGGGCTATTTAGATTTAATTTAACAGTGTAAGAGCCTGCACAAAGATGTGAACACTAGGCGGCGGGGCTTATGGGAGACCGTTTTGAGGGTGCCTGCTGCAACACGGGAACCATATCACACGGAGGTAAAGTGACTAATATCCTGCAGCCAGCCTGTTTGTGACACCGAACTTAGCTCTCAAAGCGGTGTCTGAGATGTTCCCTGCTGGCCAGTGACATGGCTCACAGCCCCTGGGGACCCCACTCCTCTGTTCCCTGTGACCTCGCTGCCCTTCATACATCCATCCCATCCCCATCACCTTCGGGCTTTCTGCTTGCGTGTCTGCACATCTGCTGTTAGTTGAAATGAGAAAAAGAGCTGACACTCTTTGAATGCAAAGACTGCAAAGCCCTGGGTTTTATTAGCCTTTAGCACAAAGGGAAAACGGGAGCAAGTGTGCATTTCGTAAGTATGCCTTTTGGGAAGTCAGAGCCAGCAGTGAAAATGTGAAACATTTATCAACCTTGGCCCTTGTGGCTCAGTGGATTGAGCAACAGCCTGCGAACTGAAAGGTCGCTGGTTCAATTCCTAGTCAGGGCACATGCCTGGGTTGCTGGCCAAGTCCCCAGGTGGGGATTTGCAAGAGGCAAGCACACATTGATGTTTCTCCCTCTCTCTATCTCCCTCCCTTCCCTGTCTCTAAAAATAAATAAATAAAATAGACAATAATAAGGACATGCAAAAGCAATTCCAAATATACATTAGACACACCAAAGAAAACGGAGCAGAACATACTATTCAAGAAAAAACAATGTAATCATCAGATATGAGAACACCTGGCCATAATTACCTGGCAGAGGCGGGTGCAAAACACAAGGGCCTGGACTTTTTTTTTTTAATCTGGGTGCTGGATAATTGGTACGTCCATTTGAAATTAATTCACCAAGCTGCCTGCTTCTGAAATGTATTCTAATATATATATGCACACACACACACTGCAGTCCTATCAAAACTTTTTCAAAAACGTCCCAGCTGGTGTGGCTCGGTGGATTGAATGCTGGCCTGCGAACCAAAGGGTTTGCAGTTCAACCCACAGTCAGGGCACACTCCTGGGTTGCTGGCCAGGTCCCCAGTAGGGGGCGCGTGAGAGGCAACCACACATGGATGTTTCTCTCCCTCTCTTTCTCCTTCCCTTCCCTTCTGTCTAAAATAAATAAATAAATAAAATCTTAAAAAAAAAAAAAAAAACTAAGCTAAAGAAAAGGAAATGGAAGCATTTGTCTTCATTATTAACTCTCTTAATATGACATACCACAAAATGGTCTGGTCTACGGATTTATTTCTTTACTTGTTGGCCATCCATCTGGCGTCCCCTAGCCCACTAGAACGTGACCTTTCCAAGGCAGGGGCTCGTGTCCGCCTATGTCATTGCTTCACTCACCGTGCCTGTGACCATGCTGGCCGTGCAGCAGGCGCTCAGTAAATGTTTATTGACTCCATGAATGAATACGCAAGTGAAGATGAGCTTCCCCTTCCCACTGACTTTCTCGCAGCGCTCTCAATAAAATGATGCGATTTGGCGACAGGATGCGATGAGAACAGCCCTGTGGTACTGTGAACCGGTGGGAACCATTTTATCCTTTCCAGACACCGACGCGGTCCTCTTGCCCCGAAATTTCATTTCTGGGACTCGAGAGCAAACATTTACAATATTTATAATGACAGGCTTCATATACTCATAAGAATGAGCTTTAGAGAAAAAGGCTCTGTAAATTAGGGAATAACAACATTATGGAATATCATAATGTTATTATGTGGGGAAATGTTTTTATGATATATTAAATAAAAATAAGCAGGCACAGAAGTGCTGTACAATGTGCTCTCAACCAGAAACTGAAGACAGTTTTGGGTCCTGGCTGGTGTAGCTCAGTGGACTGAGCACAGCCTTGCAAACCACAGGGTTGAGGTTCGATTCCCAGTCAGGACACATGCCTGGGTTGCAGGCCAGGTCCCCAGCAGGGGTCGCGTGAGAGGCAACCACACATCGATATTTCTCTCCCTCTTTCTCCTTCCCTTCCCCTCTCTCTAAAAATAAATAAATAAAGTCTAAAAAAAAAAAAGCAATACAAACTAGTGTACTATTTATTAAAAAAAAAAAGAAAGAAAGAAACTAAAGACATTTAGGAAGGACCCCATAGCCAGTTATGGGGATGGAACCGCCAATGGTTTTTGTCTTTGTCTTCTGTGCTTCCGTAGTTCCCAAACTCTCTCCACCAACACAAATGTGATTTGACTCAAGCACCGAGAAGGAAAACCATTTGCAGACAAAACAGGTTACTTCCTGTGACTGTCAGGGACTCAGCCCTGGAGATGCGGGAACTGAACCAAAATGCACACACTCGATAATCCCAGTGAAAACACGGAAATGAAGCAAATGCCCGAGAGCAGGGACCTGGTCCAGTCCCCACAGACTCTCGGGCGGGCGTGGAAAGTTATGTTTACAAAGACCGTGAGGCATCTTGGCAAGTGGTTGTTTGTGCTTCAAATCATGTGTAAAACCACAAGATATAGAATGACAAGCAAAGCCCAGCCGTGTACCTCGGGACTGGAGCGTTGTCCAGATACACCAGGGTTGGGGGTCCGATCCCCAGTCAGGACACACACAAGAAGCAACCGCTGAATGCATCAATAAGCGGAACAACAAATCCATGTGTCCCTCTCTCTCTCCCTATATCTCTCTCTCAAATCAGTAAAATTACAAAATACGGTGGAAAAAAATAAAAGTGAATTAATAAGGAAGAATTCGTTTTAAAAACATGACATGCAGCATCATCCTCTCTGTGTATGTTTGTGTATGTTACGTGTGACATTGTATATAATGTATATGCGTATGTAATGTCCTCTTGTACATGTGCACACGGAGACAGAGGAACACACACACACATAACACGGGATTTTACACACACAGGCGAACAGCTAGACACATGTGTACTTATATCCATATTGTGCCATGTCAACATAAAGTATCCATATGAACGTGAGAAAGACCAGCTGGGATTAACAGCACAATTTTACAAAGGTAAAACCTGGAAATAATTGTGTCAGAATGTTACTAAACAACCACCATCATCATCGTCATCGTCAGCAGCAGCAGCAAGACCGGGTTTGTCCGTGTGAATTTAGGGAGTTCGCAGACTACCACGGAAATCATACAGAAATTCTTGGCTTAGCACTCCACTGTAAGCCCAAGAGGCGCAGGAGAAAGCATGCAAGCACAGTAGTGTCCATCTGACTGGTTTAAAAATTTCATGTATTCATTTGAGAGAGAGCGAGACATCAATTCGTTGTTCCACTGACTTATGCATTCATTGGTGGCTTCCTCTCTGTGCCCTGACCAGGGATCGAACCCAAAACCTTGGCGATATGGAAGGATGCTCTACCAACTGAGCTCCCCCGGCTAGGGCCAAATCTGACATTTAAAGGTAAAATACAGCTGCATCTAAAAATATATACGCAACGTGGAAAAGCAAACAGTAATTGGAGGAAATGTTCTAAAACCATATGATAAAAGCTAATATAGCCGCTGGAAATGATGTTTATGGAGTTCTGATATTTATAGTTTTCCGACGGGTTGGGACATTTATATATATTAATGCTAAGAAAAAGCAAAGGACGAAAAAGGAAC
Organism: Desmodus rotundus; assembly: GCF_022682495.2. Taxonomy (NCBI): domain Eukaryota; kingdom Metazoa; phylum Chordata; class Mammalia; order Chiroptera; family Phyllostomidae; genus Desmodus; species Desmodus rotundus. The sequence continues at coordinate 45,406,062 of NC_071398.1, forward strand.
AAGTCTATATTAAAATTTCAACTGTGTAAAAAAAAAGACTGCAAAGAAAAATAGTGAAAATTGAAAATCCTAAAATGTTCATCATCAGTATCTTTGGCTGGTGAGATCGTGATTTATAGTGTTCTGGGGTGTTGGGGGTTTTCTGTAATTTTTTGTTTCCCAAATTTTCTTTTGGAAAAAAAAAAAAGAAAAAGAAAAACTACTGCTGGTTATTTCCTGAAGGAGGGACCCTGGGGGCAAATCTTGCTCCTTCAACTTTCTAAAGAAAGTCTTTTGGCCATTCCTGGGGACCACTCTAGTCTGTGAGGTGCGTCTCCTTGAAGTTTTTGCCTATATATTACCCACATATTTAAACTTTTCTAAATATATACGTTTTAAAAGTTTTATTTATTTATTTTTAGAATTTTAGAGAGGGGGGAAGGGAGGGAGAAAGAGAGGGAGAGAGAGATACATTAATAGGTTGCCTCTTGCACGCCCCCTACTGGGGACCTGGCCTGAAACCCAGTCTTGTGCCCTGACTGGGAATTGAACCGGCTACCTTTCCGTTCATAAGCCAGCACTCAGTCCACTGAGCTACACCAGCCAGGGCTAAATATATACTTGTGTAGATTTTTTTTCACCTAAGCACTGCATCTGGTACTGTCTCAATCGCTCTGCAACTTGTTTTTATCACTGACTATGCCTCCGAGAGCTTACTGCCACGGGCACCATCTTGCGATTTTAACCCACGTTGCATTTCACCCAAGGGCCTGTCCTATCTTATTGGTTATAAATGATTCCCCTCCTGAGGGCACCGAGGTCCTGTCCAGTTCTCTTGTGATCCTTGCGCGTCCTGCCTCGGGTTCACGTTCAAATACATCTCTGAGAGTCTGAGAAGGCGATACGGTCCCCACCATGCCGCCATCATTCTGCCAGTGACCCTACAGCGTCTTGGGAAACTGAGGCGGGACTGGGGCTGTGTCTTTCTTTAGATTCCAGGGCTGGATCCCCTGGACCGCAGTGAGATGGGGCAGTAGATGAGGGGGCAGGGCCCCAGATGCCAGAGACCGACCGTCATAAGTAACCGAAGTGAGTCGAATCTCTCTTCTATCACATCTCCTGCCAGGTGGTCGGGTGGCCAGGTCTCCTTCCCCATAGGGACCCTCGCTGGACCCCCTGAGATAATCCAGGATAATCTCTCTGGCTCAAGAGCCTTAATTCAATCACATTTGCAAAATCCCTTTTGCCACATGAGATAACACATTCTCAGGTATATTCATCACTTTTTAAGTTTTCTTGTAATTTCTGATGTTTTGACACTTTCGGGGAGTCTTACAGAACGGGGAAGAGACTGCCCCCCCCCAGGGCTCGCTGATTCCTAAAGATAACAAGAACACGCCGGCCAGCTCGCCTTCCAAACGCAAACCAAGCAGTCCTAAACCCTCACTCCCAATCACCCCTTTATCTAACACACACCAGCCAATATTCCCCCTGCCCTAAGTCATCCCATGGTGGGTATCCAGCGACTAGAGACCACCCCTACGGCCCAGACCCCCCAGAATTCGTACAGAGTAGCCAATTCCAAACTGATTGCCTTGCCCTGACTTGCCTTTCCCAAAGAAACCCCAATAAAGGCTCTGACTAGGCTCCCCCCTCAACCTCACTGCATCCCCGCCCCACACCTGTTCTGCCTCCTGAGCCAACCTGGCACTCCCCGCTGTGGCCCTGCAGGCCTGGCCGGTCCCCTCCTCTGGGGAAATACAAGTAACACAAATCTTCCTTCAAGAAGATTGACATTCTTGCCATTGCTCCATCACCTTGACACATTAACATGGACCCGGCTTCTGAGCGGCAGGGCCTGGGTCCTGTTGGGGGCCATTCTTCAGCCACACCTGGTCCGTGAGGACAGAAGGAGGCCACCAGGAGCCGGGGGAGCGCCCAGAACACTGAGACGGGGGGCTGCGGGAGCGGTGGGAGGCGGGCGGACAGGACCAGCACAGTGGACATAGGAACGAGGCTGAGGAATGAAGCGAAGAAATAAAACGAAGTCGCTGCGGTCAAGCCGTTAAATTACTGAAATCAGACAGTTTGATGTATAAAGGATAGGATTTTATTCCTGGGTTAACTAGCCTGGAACTTAAATGTTGGCCTTTCCCAGTCCTGCGTCCGTGCCTGGAGACAGACGCCAGACCTCTAGACAGCCCTCCGGTTACCCGCTGAGGGACCCACAGAGGCAGACCCCCCGACATCGAGTATCGAGACTCTGGGCGTGACCAGACCTCCATGCGTCCGTCACCCAGGCCCCCCGACGTCTGAGTCAGAGTCCCCCCGGACCAGTCCTAAGGGCTCCACTCACAACTCTTCTGTCATTGGAGGTGTAGGTTGTGTTGCCCTCCGCCCCCCAGCCCCCCAGCCCCCCAGCCCCCCAACCAGTTCTCCAAGTCTCCAGATGCCAGCTGGGTGCCCAACGATTCAGTTCAGGTCTGACACGCCCCGGAGTGACCAGCGTTGGCCGAGTGACCCCGGACCCCACCGGCTGGGGCTCAGTCCCAGAAGACTGCCGCCCACTGCAGGCGCCTGTTCTCCCGGCCGACTGGCTGTAAGTCGGGAATTCCCGTGACCCCTTTCTCAGGTTGGGTCATTTGCTATGGCAACTCACGGAATTCAGAGAAACACTTTACGTTTATGAGTTTATCACAAAGGGCGTGGTGAAGGATAGTGATGAAGAGCCAGGTGGAGAGGTGCCTAGGGCCAGGTCTATCCATCCACTTTCATAAAAGAAACGTTCCCTGGCTGGTGTGGCTCAGCGGACTGAGCACCGGCCTGCAGACCAGAAGGTTGTTCGATTCCCGGTCAGAGTACACGCCTGGGTGGCGGGCGGGGTCCCGGGTTGGGGGCGTAGGAGAGGACCCTGATTGGTGTTTCTCTTCCTCTTTCTCCCTCCCCTCTCCCTCTAGAAACAAATAAATAAAACCTTCTAAAAAAAGAGGGAGAGGTAATTAACATACACGATTGTGCAGTTTAGGGTGTAAGCAGGGGTGTCCAACCCGCAGGCCGCACTGCCCAGGATGGCTGTAGGTGCAGCCCAACGCAAAATCATACATTTATTTAAAACATTATGAGATTTTTTTTGAGATTACATGTTGCAACGCATTTAATGTGTGGGCCAGGACAACTCTTCTTCTTCCAGGGTGGCCCAGAGACGCCAAAAGGTTGGCCACCCTTGGACTGTACAGCACATGGCCTTGAAACATCTATATATTGCCACTGGATTACCACCCAGGGCTGGCCACCAACGGAGTCACATCCTGTTATCAGGATTTATTTCTTGTGGTGGGGACAGTAAGGTCTAGTCCCTTAGCAACACGGAAGTTTATAATACGGCATTGTTGCTGATAGTCAGTAAGATTGGGCATGAGATCTCCAAGCCTTTATCAGTGCTGAGTTTATATTCATCTTATTTTTACAAGTCAGGTTTATTGAGGCATCATTTACATAAAACCGGATGACTCCACATAATACAGCCCATCCTGTTAAAGTACACGGTGTAGTTTTGAAAGCACTCAGATCGGAGTTTGTTTTCATTTTTTATTTCTGGCTTTATGGAGGCGTAATTAACATAAAATAAATTGTACATATTTGGAAGTGCTCAATTGGGTAAGTTTTTTAAAAGTTATTGATTTTAGCCCCGGCTGGTGTGGCTCAGGGGATTGAGTGCCGGCCTGTGAACCAAAGGGTCCCTGGTTCGATTCCCAATCAGGACACATGCCTGGGTTGTGGGCTAGATCCCCATTAGGGGGTGTGTGAGAGGCAACCACACATTGACATTTCTCTCTCTCGCTTTCTCCCTCCCTTCCCTTCTCTCTAAAAGTAAATAAATAAATAAAAATCTAAAAAAAGAAGTTATTGATTTTAGACAGAGAGAGAGAGAAAAGGAAAGAGAGAGGAACATCAATTTGTTGTTCCAGTTACTGAACATTCATTGGTTGGCTCTTGTTGTGGCCTGGCCGGGGATTGAACACGCAACCTTGATGTATCAAGAAAATGCTCCAACCAACTGAGCTCCCAGTCCAGGGCTGATTTGTTAAGCTTTGACATATGTGCACCCCTGTGAAGCCATCACCACAACCAAGGCGGTGAACAGGGAGTCACCCCCTAAAGTCTCCTGTGTCCCCTTGGAATTCCTCCTTCCTCTCCCTTCCCCAGGCACCCGCCCACCTGCTTTCTGCCAGGGTAATTAGTTTGCATTTTCTAGGCTTTTCTTTAAATAGAATCATATGGAACGTTCTATTTTTTGTCTGGCTTCTTTTGTTCAGCAGAATTATTTTGGGGTTCGTGTACATCACCGCACGCTTCCTTGCTTCATTCTTTTGGGAGGCGAGTGCTATTTCACGGTCTGGATGCGCCACGGTTTGCTGACTCACTCACCTGCTGACGGACATTTGGGCGGCTTCCGGCACTTGGGTTGGTTGTGAACACGTGTACAAGACTTCGTGCAAACACGATGTGCTCGCTTTCCTGGATAAATACCCAGGAGTGCAATCGCTAGGCCGGAGAAGTGAGTGTTTAATTTGGTCGGAGACCAGCTGTTTGCCATACCACGCTGTGCCCCTTCCAGCACAACGGAAGCTCCGACTACCCCCTAGGTCTTTCCCATTTGTGCCACTCTGGTGGGTCTGTAACATGCAGACACCCATCCCAGCTCCAGTGTGCGGGGGTTTTCCTCACACCAAGCGATCCCCCACCGCTAGCTAGCTGGGTGTCCTACAATTGACTCGGTTCTGACACTGTTCACCTGCAGGCAGCATCAGATCCCAGAGGCTGAGGGAGGGCTCAGTCCTACGTTGTCACCTGTGCTTCTGAAGAGCGGACTGCAGATTCCCACAACCCCTTGCTTGGGTTTGATTCATTTTTGAGAGTGGCTCACAGAATCAGAGACACGTATTACTTACTGGATCACTGATTAATTATAAGAGGACGGAACTCAGGAAGAGAAAGATGGAAGAGAGGTACGGGGAAGGGGAGTGTAGCTTGTATACGCTCTGCATGTGCCGCTCTCCCCAGTCTTCCTGTGTCCACCAACCCAGAAGCTCTGGAACCCTGCTTTTTAAAAGATTTTTAAAATTTTATTTATTTTTAGACAGAGGGGAAGGGAGGGAGAAAAAGAAGAAGGAGAGAAACATCAATGTGTGGTTGCCTCTCATGCACCCCCTACTGGGGACCTGGCCCACAACGCAGGTGTGTGCCCTGACTGGGAATCGAACCAGTGACCCTTTGGTTTGCAGGTTGGGCAGTACATCCACTGAGCCACACCAGCCAGGGCTGGGTTGTTTTTTCTGTTTGTTTGTTTTTTAATGGATGCTTCACTACACAGGCATGATTGAAGAAATCACTGTCCATCAGTGAATGAACTCCATCTCCAGACTCTCTCCCATCCCCGAAGGTTGGAGGTGGGACTGAAAATTCCAACCTTCTAATCATGTGGTCGGTTCCCTTGGCAACCAGCCTCCACCCTTCGGTGCTTCCCAAGAGTCACCTCATTAACAAAGGGGTTTGTTATGAGTAAGTGTCACCTTTATCACTCTTACCACTTAGGAAATTCCAAGGCTTTTAGGGGCTCTGTGCCAGAAGTGGGGATGAAGAACAAACACGTATTATAAATCACAACATCACAGCAGGCAGAGGACTTTTTGATGCATTTCAAAGGGAGTGGCAGAAGCCAGCACACGTCACCCCTAAGACGTCCAGCAGCATGGCGTTAACTCGAGTCCGTGTCTATCTGTTCACGGTTGTGTTTTTAATGGACTGACACATGCACGCCGTTACCTGCACAAATCTTCATTCATGCGTCCAGAGAAAGACCTGACTTGTGTGGCTGTTCCTCGTTGCTGTCCCCCTTCTGAGGAGCTGGGGAGCCTGGCATATTGGCCTGTATAAAATGCCCCACCTTCTGTGCTGGCCGGTGTGGCTCAGTTGGTTGGGGCATTGTCCCGTACACCAAAAGGCTGTGAGTTTGATTCCTGGTCAGGGCACATACCTAGGCGGACAAAATTGTCCCTGGTTGAGTACCACTGGGCTCGACGTTTGTGGCACGAAGCCTTTCTGGTTTGTTTTGAGAGCAGTGGGTCTCTCTTTTATTACAATTTTATAAAAATCTCATTCAAAGACGTGTTCGTTGATTTTTAGAGAGACGGAGGGAGAGAGAAAAACATAGATCGGGATGCGTACCCGAAACCTAGGTGTATGCCCTGATCAGAATCAAACCAGCGATCTTTGGCTCTGGCTGGTGTGGCTCAGTAGATTGAGCGCCAGCCTGTGAACCAAAGGGTCGCCGGTTCGATTCCCAGTCAGGGCACATGCCTGGCTTGCAGGCCAGGTCCCCAGTAGGCGGCACATGAGAGGCAACCACACATTGATGTTTCCCTCCCTCTCTTTCTCTCTCCCTTCCCCTCTATCTAAAAATAAATACATACAATCTTAAAAAACAAAAACAAAAAAATGGCACCAGAGCTTCCGACCTCTGCTAGGGACCAGCTTTTGAAAGCTGTCGTGATGAGCAGCCAGGATGGGGACTGGCCGCCTGAGCCACTGTGGAGTAAGCCTGTACTATGCACTAGGAGATGTTGAAATCGGGTGTGAATCCAGGCAGGATGAGTGACGTCAGCCCTCTGTGCCTCAGCTTCCTCAGTAAAGGGAGCATCATAATAGCACCCACATCATAAGGTCGTCCTGAGGACTGACTTAGCAGGCGCGTACATCTCTTGTCACCATGCTGGGCCCTGAGTAAGGGCTACGTAAGTGTTTGACAAATGCAGTAAAACTATGACTCTATATCTTGGAATGACAAGGGTGTCCCTGGCAAGGTGTGTCAGCTCCCCAGAGCTGGGAGACAGCTTGCCACATCGAGGATCAGTCCCAGGTCACAGAAGAAGATTGGGCTTGGATCCATCTCCCCCCCATCTCTCTAATCTGCTGGCTGAAAGACACTGTCCCACCTCCTAAACCTTGCCTTCCTTCTCTCACCGCAGGTGGTACTTTCTCGGATGTCACCACCTTGGTTCATAATGACAGTTCAACTCCACGCCTGGCCCCAGTCTCCCAGTCTCCCAGTCTCCCAGTCCCCCGCCCTGCCTCAGTCTCTCTCCTGGCAGGATATTTACATGTTTATCTGAAAAGCTCTCCCTGTGGGACAGCTACACGCCATCATTAAGGCTGTTTGATAATAGGGTGGCTCAGTTGGTTGGAGTTTCGTCCCATATACCAAAAGGTTGCAGGTTCAATCCCCAATTGGGGCACATCGACATTTTCTTCTCTCCCTCTCAAATCAATAAAAAAATAAAATAAAATAAAATAAAATAAAATAAAATAAAATAAAATAAAATAATTAAAAAAAAAAAAAGCCAGCCCTGGCCATTGTGGCTCAGTTGGTTTGAGCATCATCCGATACACCAAAAAGTTGGGGGTTCGATTCCTGGTCGGGGCACATATGGGAGGCAACCCATCGATGTTTCTCTCTCTCTCTCAAATCAATAAACATATTTTTTAAAGCAATAAAAAACACATATCCTTGGGTGAGGGATTTAAAAAAAATTCTCATATTTTTAAAAAATTCACTTGAGAAAATTAGGTCTTCCTTTTTTCTCTTTAAAGATTATTTATGTATTTATTTATTTTTAGAGAGAGGGGAAGGGAAGGAGAAAGAGGAACAGAAATATCAATGTGTGGTTGCCTCTCGCATCCCCCCTACTGGGGACCTGGCCCACAACCCAGGCATGAACCCTGACTGGGAATCGAACCAGTTACCCTGTGGTTTGCAGGCTGGTGCTCAATCCACTGAGCCACACCAGACAGGGCGAAAGGGTCTTTTCTAATGGACACAAAGGTGCCATGTGGACAACCAGCTGCCCCTCGCACACTGTGCTCTAACTACAGTGGCCGCCTCCAGCTCTGTCATCACACTGGGCATGCTCCCAGCACAGGGCCCCTCTGCACTGGCTCCTCTGTCTGCAACCCTCTTCCACCATCTCCACCCGGCTCGCTCCTTCACCTCCTCCAGACCTCTGCAAAGTGCCACCTCCTCCGAGAAGTCTGCTCTGACCACCCGCCTAAAAGAGCCCCTGGTGCACTTTCAGCCCCTTTGTCTGACTTCAGTCTTCTTCCCAGTACTTGTCACTCCTTGCCACCGATGTGGTTTTTAACTGCCCGTCATCTTTCTCCGTTACTTCCGGTTCCCTGTGGCTGCTGTAACAAATGGCCACTGATTTAGCCACTGGTTTAAAACAACACAAACTCATTATCTTACAGTTCTGGAGGTCAGAAACCCAAAGTGATTCTTACAGGGTTACAATCAATGTGTCATCAGGGCTAGTTCCTTCCGGAAGCCCCAGGGAAGAATCTGTTTCCTGGTCTTGTCCATTCCAGTTTCTAGACGCTGCCCCTGTTCCTTGGCTCGTGACCCCTCCATCTCCAAAGCCATCATCGAGACATCTTCAAATCTGACTCTGACCTTCCGTGTCCATTCTTATTTCCCCCTCTCTAACTTGGACCCTCCCGCCTCCCTCTTACCCTTCTAAGGACCCCTGAGAGTGCATTGGGCCCACCCAGATAGATAACCCAGGGGTATCTCCCTGTCTCAAGATCCTTAACTCAACCACATCTTCGAAGTCCCTTTTGTCACGGGAGGTCACACGTCCACAGGTTTCAGGATTGTTTCGGAGGGAACATCTTTGGGGGGATCATCCTCCAGTGCTTCACAACACATCCTCATTATTTGTTCACCCCAGTTTCCCCAGTGCCTGGAGCAGTGCCTGGCCCTGAACAGACACTAGTCAGGGTTCTGGAGAGTTGCCAAATGAATGAATGAATGAATGAATGAAAGAAACACAAGGAGCAGGAAGGGCCGGATGTATGTTTGGTGGAGCAGGTTTAGGGGGCCTGGAGGCCAAGGGGGAAGGGCCAGCCCCAGAAGGAAGTGGGCGTCACCCCTTGCTCTCGGGCAGGCGGAGGGTGGAAGGAGCAGGGATGAGCGGGGCCGGTGGGAGGCGGGAGCAGGGATGATGAAGCAGGGATTGGGGCGTCCTGTTCTCCCTCTTGAGCCTGCCTTCCGCCCACCTGCTCACCACCCTCGGGGCTGGGCTCAGGCCTCCCTGGAGCCATGGGAGAGGGAAACAAGGTGGGGGGGGAGGGGGCTCACAGGAATGTCCGACTGGCCCAGCTGGTTTGCCGGGTCCTGGCATCTTGGCAGAGAAAAGTGCTGGGGACAGGCGAGGATGTTCCTGGGACCGCCTGGGACAACCGGAAGACGCCGGGGAGGGCGGCTCCTTTGAACCCTGTGGACCGAGACCCCCACACCCAACACCCTCCCCCCAAACCTCACTTGGCTCTGTCCTTCCCAGAACCAGCGACCAGGAACGTGACTCCCATTCCCAACCTTCCCCCTCAGGCCCGGGAGTCCTAGCTTCAGGCTTTACCTGTGGGGACCCCCGCTCTCCGTACCTGAATCTCTCTTCTCCTTCTGTGACCAGGAAACTGGTAAGGACCCAGGTTCTCAGGTTCCGCCGCCCCCCACCACCAGCATCCCTCTGCAGCCTCTGTCCATCTCTGATCCTGGGGTCAGAGTCCCCAACCATTTGCTCCCCAGAAGGAGAGCGGCCCGGGCCCGGCTCCGGAGCAGGGTGGGAGGGGCGGCCCGTGTGAGTGTGTGGGTGGAGCTGGGGCCACAGTATCGGCCCTGGGGCGGGCTCCTCGTTTGGGATGGGGTAATGGGGTGGAGAGCAGAGAAGGAGGTTTCTGCAAGATGCACACCCCAAGATGGACCCACTGATTAGAGGGGAAGGCTGGGGGAAGGGAGTGCTGTGGGCTTTGAGGTGTTCACTGCCCTCCTCCCATCCTACCCACCAAGTCTTCGTTTCCCTCTCAAAGGGGACGTCAAGAGCCTTCGGGACACTGGCATCCGCCACCCATGACCGACCCTTTTCCAATTGTCTAGGTGTCCCAGTTTCATCTCTGCCTGGGTCACAAGAATCCTGGCCACCACCCCCTCTTCCCTCAGACCCAGCGGTCCAGGCCCCCAGCCCCTTCTCTCTCAGACCCAGGGGTCCAGGTTCCCAGCTCCTCCTCCCTTGCACCCAGGGGTCCAGGCTCCCAGCCCCTCCTCCCTCAGACCCAGGTGTCCAGGCTCCCAGCCCCTCCTCCCTCGAACCCAAGAGTCCAGGCCCCCAGCCCCAGCACTGTCACCCACTCTCCCCCCCATCCCCTTTCAGATTCCTTGGTCCGGCTCCAGATTTTGGGAGCCCTGCCCCCCATCTCTGCTCTCTCGGGAACCCTGCCTCTAAGCAGCCAGAGCTGGCCCGTCCTCAGCTCTCCCAGAATTCCTAGCAATTGCTAGCTTTTAATAAAAAGGTCGAGCTCTAGAGGTGACAATGGCCCCGATTCTGTGGAAACATGACCTCATGACCCAGTGACCTCCCTTTGCCCCTGTCTAAGCTCTGAGAGCAAAATAGCTTGTCCTGGGGCTTCCCAGGGCCCGGGTGGGCTCCTAGAGAGAGGCCAAGGAGTTGACAGGGGGCGCCAGGGCCCTGGGGGTGTGCTTCAGAGCTCCTCGCTCCTGCTCTCTGCCCTCACCCCGTGGGAGAAGGCTGCCTGCTCTCCTTTCCCATCCAGTTCCTGAGGGTTGAGGCGGAAGGAAGGGGGAGCTGGGTTTGGTCAGCAGTGACATTAACAGTCTTCCCAGGGGCTTACTGATAATATCTTACTGGGGCAGAGGGCATGTCCTAGCCCCATGAGGCACTGCTCCCTGCTACCCGTAAGCCCCCAGGGGCGGGCGAGAGCTCCCACCCCTGGACCCCAGAATGACCCCCTAATCTCCAGACGTCCCCTCTTTGGCCTGGAGAACCTCCCAGCCATCTCTCCGGCCTCTAGGCCTCTGCCTGCATCAGGCCCTCCACCTGGCGAGTTTCCCCACTGGGGCGTCCTTGCCTGTACCCTCCAAAGGGCCAGGTGTCCCCAGGCTGGACACCAAGCAGCTGGATTTAGCCCAGGCCTGCAGCCAATCAGCTAGCACTTGGCCACGGGTGTCAACCTAAACTTTCTAGTAGCCACATGTTTTGAAAGATTATGAAGTGTCTCTTTTACTTTTTACTCACCTGTTTGGTGAGATCGACTTTAGGTGCACGCTTTATTTAATCCACTGTGTCCAAAATATCATCCTTCTAATCTGTAATCCGTATAAAAATGACTCGGGAGATGCTTTGCAGGCTGTATCTCAATCCCCATGCTCGGTTGCGGCAGTCTTACCAAAGGGAGGTATTTTACACTGTTTCTGTTCTTAAAGTCAAATGTAAATGAATTGAAGTGAAGTAGAATTGGAAGCAGTCACGTCTTTGGTTACATGCCCCGCGTTCCCAGTGGTCACTAGCCATGTGGTCAGTGGCTCCTGGGTAGGACAGCGCAGCTCTAGGCCGCGTTTACTTCCAGGTCTGATGTGGGGACACAGTGCCGGGTCCTGACCCAGAGAAGCCCCGCCCCCAGGTATTAGTCAGAGGGATAGATGACGGATGGGTGGAGGGATGGATGGATGGAAGAATGGATGGATAGATAGATGGATGGATGGAGGTTTGGATGAATGGACAAATGGACAATCACTGTTCCTCCCGGTGTCCCCGCCCACCATCCAGCTGGCACTGGATGTCCCACGTTTTCCTTCCCATTTCCCCCCAAGTCTCTTCCCTATCCTACAGATGCCTCAGCCCCCCAGGTCCCTTCCTGCGGGGTCACTGGTCCCCGTGACGCTCCTGCCCCTCCTGTCATTAAGATGCTAATCCAGTGTCTTCTTTTTCTTCTTCCTACCAGCCTGGGCCCCTCACCCTCAGCAGCCAGGCTTTTCATCTCCCCACCTCCACCCCCACTTTACGAAGAGATCCCCCATGCACCACTCATCACTCATCACCAGCAATGGCTCCTTTCCTCCATCAGCTGCATGGACTGAACCCCTCCCGCATCCTGGGAGCTCTGCCCGGCACTTCTCTCCGGATACGATAGGGGACAAACATCTCACAAGCCCTGTCTTCATGGGGTTGACCACCTGATGAGGAGACAGTCAACGAGGCAACGAGGCCAAGGAGGGAAGCACTTAGGGTGTCCGTGGTGACGAGCGCTGCAGAGAAAAGTCCATCGGGAGGCAGGAGAAGACATTGGGGGGAGAGCTCGGAGGGGTGGGACGGGCAGGCCTGGGGAAGCCCCCAAGTGTCTGGGGAAGAGCATGTCAGAGAGCAGGCGCAGGGGCCAGAGGTGGGAACGGTTCCTGGGTCTCTGGGTCCCCTTGTTTGGCAGGGCCCGTCCCACTCACAGCCCCCAGGCCTGCTTCCTCCCTTCAGCATCCACCTCTACACTCTCACGGGACCCCCCCCCCAATTTCTTTGTCCCCCAGGACTGCCCCCCACATTTCCTGTCCTGCCTCCCTCACGGACCTGGGACTCTCCCTCCTGTTCAGAGCTTGAGGCTCCTGCCTGGCACAGTGCCCCTCCCCTCTGGGTCCAGCAACGCTGTCGGCGGCCTGGTGACAGGGCTTGTCGGAGGTTCCAGTGGGAAGGACAGGACAGGGCTGTCACCTTCTCAGAGCCAGGAATGAAGGAGTTTTTTGCTTTTCTTTCTTTAACTTCTAGAGAAAGGGGAAAGAAGGGAGAGAAATATCAATGTGTAGTTGCCTCTCATGCGCCCCCTACTGGGGACCTGGTCTGCAACCCAGACACGGGCCCTGACTGGGAATAGAACTGGTGACCCTTCCGTCTGCAGGCCCATCCACTGCAGGTCAATCCACTGAGTCACACCAGCCAGGGCCAAAGGGCCTTTAAAGCAGAACTAGGGCGAGGTGGCCGAGGCCCCAGGTCCAGGTGAAGTGTCTCCACCCAGCCCCCAGCACCCCGATATCAGGGAGGCCCACTCAGCCCCAGACTGGGGCAGCTGGCCCTCTTGATTTCCCCTCTCCCTGCAGGGAAGCCCTTTGCAGGATGAAAACACAGAGGTTAATACCGAAGGGAGCCGAGACAGGACCCACACTCAGTCGTGACAGGGTGGTGGTGGGGAGGGTCCCCAGACCACTGCACTTAGAGATGGGCCTTTAGGTAGACACACTGAGGGGGCGCAGCACCCCAGGATGGCCGTCGCCTGCCCGCCCTCAGAGCAAGGGTGGGCAATGCTGTGTGACCTTGGGCAAGTCACCCCGCCTCTCTGAGCCCCCCTTCTGCATCTGTTACCTGAGTCTGACATGCCCCACCTACCTCACCTCGCAGCGACATGTGGCAAAGTGGGATTGGCCAGTGAATAGGATTTTAAATAGTGATATTTTTGTTTTCATTCATGCCACCAAAATTTCTCAGGCACACACTAGAAAAATGAGGAGAAATTTCTAGAAAGTATCCACCAACATGTTAATTAATGATGGTTACCTCTGTGGGTAGAAGGGGGGTCACAGGGATTCTTATTTTCTTTCTAGACATCTGCTCAGACAATTTTTTAAAAAACGAAACAAACAACAAGGCACACACACTTCTTTTGTTCTATAAAAAGAAGTCACTTTTGATGAGGAAATTGATCTTCACGACCCAACTCCAGGTCTCTGAGGGTTGGGAGGCAGCCGGGTTTTGGGGGGATAGAGCAGAAGGAGACGCTGGCTTTCCTGAGCCTGCCCCTTGAGAAATGTTTCACCTGGTCATCACAGTTGGGGAAACTGAGGCACAAGGGGCCAGTGGGATCGGGGCCAGGTGCCACAGCTGGCAGGTGCTGGAGCTGGGGCTTCAGGCTGCCACACCACCCACATGTGGTGTCACCTGGCACCTGTGGGGTACCTGTGTCTCCCTGTCTCTCACTCCCTGTGACCTTCTTGTTTCCCTGTCTTTTCCTTGGCCTCTTGCTCTATCCGTCTCTGTGTCTCTCACTGTCTCTGAGGCTCTGAGTGTCTCTGCCCTCCCTCGGTCTCTCTCTGTCTCTCAGTCTGGTTCTCCACGAGCCCCTTACAGAGGCAGCCTGCGAGGGTCGTTTCTGTCTGCCGGCTTCCCAGCGGTGCCCCAGCACTTAGAACAGCGTCTGGCAGACGGGGCACTCGATAAATATTTCTTGAGTTAATAAAGGAATGAATGAATGAATGAATGAATGAACTCTCTGAGATGGGATTAGCGTCTTCATCAGAGGGGCAGACACAGGCTCCAGGTGGGCCCGGACCGGCCCAGGGCCAGCAGCCGGGAAAGTCCTGGTTCAGGATGGACACTGAACCCCTGGACGCTGAACCCCAGGACGCTGAACCCCTGGACTCTGCCCCACGAGCTCACAAGGTGCCTAGGACTGCCCACCTCCCCTCCTCCCCACTCTCGGAGATGGGTGGCTCCCTCCCGGCCGCTCCCCACGGTTGGAGGCGTGGGTAGCAGCTGGGAGAACCGGCTGGGTGCTGCCCCTCCCCTTGGGCGTGGAGGTAGGCACCTGGCGGGTTCCCCCGGGTGGCAGACGCCGCTGCCACTCACACTGGATCCCCGTGCCCGTGCTGTCTGCTCCCTGCACACCCTCCCTTCCCCAGCCGTGCCGGCCTGCCATGGACGGGCCTGCTGAGCCCCAGACCCAGGCCCTGTGGGACACCGAAGAGAACGACATCTCAGAAATCAGGTAAGGCACCCCCCCCCAGGAGGTGGCCTGAGGGAAGAGCCAGGGGCCTCTGCAAAGCCACCCGGCCTCCTGCAGTTCAGACCCAGAGGACTTGGCTGGCTGTGCTGAGCCGGCTCGTCCACTCTGGGGTACATGTCCCTCCTTGAAGGAAGTTGAGGGACCTGGGCTGTCCTGAGTCACCAGCTGGGATGCCTGGCATGTCCGTGTCCCTCTTGGAGCCTCAGTTCCTCTGTCTGTCAAAGGGGCCCACAAGCCGCCCATCTCCCTCATACAGGGCTGGATGAGAGCAGGTTTGGGTTGTAGTAGTTGCTCAGGAAACGTGAGACCCCTTTCCTCCTGGGGCACCTCAAAAAGCCCTCCCATCAGGTCGCTTTCCTCACGGGGGCTTCGAATGCGCCCCCAGCTCCCTGTAGGGGAGAATGGGAGAGCACAGGTGGGTGGGGCTCTAGCCCAGGCTCTGTGCTGGGGGCCGGGGCCGGAAGATGGGCCCTCCTAGGAAAGGTTGGGACAGAACACTCCCCACCTCTCGAGCATGACTCCTTCGTTCCTGGGGATGAGTCAGACACTTTCGTAGCGCCCACTTTCCAGGTGGGGAAACTGAGGCTGAGAGGGAAAGTGACTATGGTCACACAGCCAGAAGCAAATTTGAACACAGTCTGCCTGACCCCAGAGTCTGTGGTTTCTCCTCTCCTCAACAACCCAGGTAACACCCTTTCCCAGTGGCTCCATTTTTCTATTGAACAAGCAGAGGAAGGCTCAGAGACAGCAGGCAGCCTGCCCAAGGTAACACAGCAAGCTTCTTAGATGATGTACATCCAACTCCCAATATCTCACGTTCTGCCAGGCGAGGCTCTCCCACCGGCCTTGTGGGCCCCTCCAGCCACCCCGGGATGTGCTGCTTCTGGCCGCCCCTCCCCTCCCTCAGCCCAGAGCTGGGGTGCAGAGAAGCCCCCCTTGTGCCCTGGACTCTAATTGCTGGGTGATGTAGGCAGGTCTCACAGTGTCTCTGGGCCTCTCCAGCTGGGAGTGGCCACCAGGCTGGTCCCAGCTCTACTGGGGGAAGGTCCTAGAGTCCTTTTCTCCAGACCTCGTAGGGTTCCGCAGTTTCTCGCTCCAGAGGCAGCTGGGCCCCTCCCTGGATTCCCACCTGTAGGGAGGTCTCCGCCTCTATTTCTTCATCTGAAAAATGGGCATAAATAACTCTCATCCGTAAGACCCTTCTAGCCCTGAACATCTGCTGCCCCCTGGGTGCTGTTCTTAGGGTTTCAGACTTGCTTTTCTGGAAGCCCCTGGACCCAGAAGGGTGCCTCTCATCAGGGCCCTGAACTTGCCTTCTGGGGCTTACCCCGTATTGCTCCTCCTCCTGAGCTGCCATCTCGGGAATGGACCCATCAATCACCAGGGCAGACCCCCAGGCACTGTCCTTGTCCCTTCCTTCCTCTCTTTCCCACAGCCTGTCACTGCCCAACCCCACTCTCCTATAACCTGCCTCTCTCCATTCTTGGCCCCTGGAGCCTCGCCCTCGCCTCCCACCTCCAGTCCTTCCCCGAGCTGCCCCTCCCCTCCTGCCAGTCCCAAAGTGACTCCAAGCCCTGGCGCCCTGGCCTCCCAGCTCAATCTTCTCCCTCGCCTGCATTCCATCTGGCCCATGATTTCAAATTTCCTGGCCGCGCCTCCGCATTCCCTGCCCCAGTGCCTTTGCACATTCAGCTCCCTTCTGCAGGCATTCCCAGAGAAATCCCTTCTAATCTCCAACTCTACCCCTGGCCATCTCCAGCTCCGGTCCCTTCCAGGGCTCCCCAGTGCCCACTTGGGTGACGGTTTCCAAAGCATTTGTCAGACACAGATACCTTTGGCCCAGAGAAATCTTACTCCCAAACAGAACTCCATCGCAGAGATCATGGCGGAGCTGCCCTCGTTTAAAATGTGGTCCCGCCACTTGCTGTGCTGCTTCTGGGGCTTCGCCTCTCTGCTCCCACAGCCCCCACCCTCCCTGCTCCCTGGGCCCCATCCAGCTGCTTCCACAAACCCTCCAGCCTAGGCCACCCACCCCTGGACCTTTGCACCTGAAGTGCCCTTTGCCTGAGAGGACCTCTCTTCAAACTGCTCACACAGCTTAAGACTCTTGGCCACCACAGGTCGGTCCCTGATCATGCCTTTCGTTTTGCACCCACCCTGGCACCAAAAAATGCTGACCTGCTCACAGACAGGGACAGCGTGAGGACCACCTCTGCGGTCCTCGGCTCCAGGGTGCCTATGACGTCTCTGAGCACAACGTCAAGGAATGACAGGAGGTGAGATGAGGCAACCTTTCAGCTGGAGCTTGCAGAAAGATTAGTCAGGAGGAGCAGACGGGTGAGGAAGGGCAGGGACGGCAGGAAGATGAGGCAGGAGGGGCGAAGCGCAGCAGCTGAGGAGGAAGTGAGAGGCTGCGTGGACCCAAGGGGGTGGACCTGGTCACAGAAAATTCCTACTATTACACAATAGAGACACGAGCGATTCTTTTTTTTTTTTTTTTTTTAATCCTCACCCAAGATAAGCTTATTGGTTTTTAGAGAGAGAAAGGGAAACATTGATTGGCTGGCTCCCGTACACAGCCCATCCGGGGATTGAACCCACAACCCAGGCACGTGCCCTGAACAGGAATTGAACCCCGCAACCTTTTGGTGCATGGGACGGCGCTCCAGCCCACGGAGCACCCGGCCAGGGCGTGACATGCCTGAGTCTTAAGGTCAAGTGGAAGGCGCTATCTGCAGCCTGACTCCACCCTTAAGTGTCCGACAAAAAAAGCTAAGCAACACACTATGTAGGGGGTACGAGCCCATGTGAGAAAACTGTCCCCCAAAACCAAGCAACTGCCCCGGACAGTGTGGCTCAGTTGGTCGGGCTCATCCCACAGACCAAAGGGTCGCTGGTTTGATTCCCGGTTGGGGCACGTGCCTGGGTGGAGAGTTCAGTCCCAGGTCGGGGCGCCTACAGAAGGCAACCAATTGATGTTTCTCTCGCCCATCAATGTCTGTCTCCCTGTCTTTCTCCCTCCTTTTCCTTCTCTCTAAAATCAAAAATTTAAATTTAAATTTAAAAAGAGCAAGCAACCGACAAGGATTTAACTGGGGAGAGAGGCTGTGCGGAGCAGGCCCACGGGACAAGGAGGGGCCCAGAGACACCGGCAAGACACATGCTCAGAATGCCCTAGGTCACAGGCCTTGTTATCAGTTACGCTTCATAAATTTTATGTGTTCCGTGTGCCTTGTATGTATGCGGCGGACTAAAAAGGGAGAAGGAGGGCGAAATAAAAATCTGAAGAGGAAAAAAGCTAGAAGCAGGAGGTAGGCAGGACGCCAACAGGAAGAGTCAGTTTGCAGGCCGGGGAGCCAATGGGGAGACCAGCCCAGGGCACGTTAATCCCAGGAGAACTTTTTAAGTGTCCGCCGAGCCGAGCGCTTTCCACGTATCACCTCATTCAGTCCTCACAAACAGCCTTTGGAGATGAACTATTATCATCCCATTTATGATCGAGGCCCAGAGAGATTGAGTGACTGGCCCAAGGTCACACAGCTGCCAAGTTGGGTGGAGCGGGGATTTGAACTGAGGCAGACTGACTCTCTCACACCCCAGACTGGACCGGCAGGTGTGGAAGGAATTAGAAGATGAGCAAGATGAAGGAGAGGCAGGATCAGCGAGGCAGACCCTACCCGGGTAGGAGGCTCAGTAGGCTCTCTGAGACTGAGACCTTCCAAGTTTCTTGGGATAGCCCGAGCGCTGGGCTGTGCCTTGATTTGCTTGTTCTGGAGAAGGTCAAGGCCAGAAAGAAGCCAAGCTGGAGTTTAGACCTTTGTTACTGCTCCTCCCCTGGCCCTTTGATCTTGGAGTCCACCAGGTGCAAACCCTTTCTGATCCTGGCCTCCTAGTGGCTGAGGTCCCCCCGCCCTGGTTTTACAGCCCCAGCCCCTCCTTCCTCCAGGAGGGCCGAGCAGCACTCCAATGATTTTATGACCACAGCCCTGGCAGCCACAGCCCTGCTTTATCCGAGGGGAAGGAGGGCGCTAATAAAAAGATTTTAAGCCATAAATACAGAGCAAGTCATTGACCCCAGTCACCTGGGTGGAGGGGTTCCGGGCAGCCACTACTAAATAAGGCGTTTTGGTGACAAATGGAACAAGAGGTTCACAGCCCCCATTCCCCTCGACCCGCCACCTCACCCCACGCCCCCCGCAAAAGGGAGCCAGGCTTGGGGAGTGAAGGGAAGATGTGTTTTGCTTCCCACTTGCTCTTTAGGGTCTGGGGTGGGGCCGAAGGGAGGGAGGTGAGACGCATGCCCAGTGGTCCTGCATAGGGGACGGGGACATGGGAACGGCCAGCACCCACTTGGAAAGAACCAAGCAGCCCAGTTTGCGGAACGGAGGCCCTGGGGGAGGGCCAGTGGACCACCAGTGGCTTTGAATGCCAAGCCAAGGAGGGAGACCCTGGCCCTGCGGGGGGTCTGCCTCAGGGGGGTCCAGAGTGTGGGAGAGGGGAGGCCAGCTACTCGCAGGGGGAGTTGGGCCCAGGCCGGGACCTGAACCAGGACCCCAAGGACCCCCCGCCATGCAGGCAAGCAGGCCCCAGTCACACAGGCAGGCAGGCAGCCCTGAGTTCTTGTCCCACCTGAGTGGCTCACCAGCTGGGACCTGCGCGCACAGAGGCTGCCGGGGCTGTGAATCTGAGCAATGGGCGCGGTGGGTGATGCCTGGGGAGGGGCTGGACGGGGCTCTGCTGAGTCAGGGTTTGCCCGGTTGTCCTTCCTTCCTCCTTCTCTAATTCTGCGCGCCAGGGAAGCAGGTGCTGAGGAGGGCGGGGTCAGCATGAGCAGTGGTAATAATTAAGGCCTTCCGTGGCAGGTGTCTGGGAGCCAGCTCCAAGCTTGGGCTCTCTCAGTCTCCCAAGAGCCCGTGTCCCAATTCCCATTTTGCAGATGGGAAGACTGAGGCCCAAAGAGAATAGTACATCTGCGATTCCCTCCACAAACCTCAGTCTTTTATTTTTAGACAGAAGGGAAGGAGAGAGGGAGAGAAACATCAATGTGTGGTTGCCTTTTGCACCCCCACTTAGGAGCTGGCCTGCAACCCTGGAATGTGCCCAGACTGGGAATCGAACCCGTGACCTTTTGGTTCACAGGCCTGCGCTCAGACCACTGAACTACACCAGCCAGGGCTGCACCCACCGCATTTCAAGGGCTCAGTAGCCACCTGCAGCCCGAGACGCGGATGGGACCCTTTCCGTCCTCACACAAAGTTCTGTTGGAGGACGGCTCCAGGCCGCGAGTGCCCCACAGGCAGGGAGCAGCACACAGTAGGAGCTTACTAAATATCTAGTGGCAGGGAGCGAGAGAAAGGAAGCTTGGACAGAAAGGAAGGAGAGGGAAAGGTTGAGAAGAGCCTTCGGGCTAAAGGCCTGGCACAGGCAGACACCCCCATGCTGCGGCGGAGCAGAGAGTGTGTCGGGAACGAGCAGAACTTGGTAGTGAGGACTGGAAGACTCTGGCTGCGCTGGCGTGAGCCCGGGAGGGGGGCAGTGCAGGCCCTTGGGGGTGCAGGGAAACCGCCGGGCTTCGAGGGCCACAGCAGGCAACGCAGCACGCAGAACCCTGAGAATTTGAAGAGGGTGATTAATTTCTTTAGCTAGATTTTTCTCTATGCTTAGCATGATCCTAAAAGTAACACATCAAAGTGATATATTATCCATTGTGGTTTTTTTAAATCATTGAAAAGTTTTACAGATTTTAAATGTGCAAGGACTGCCAAGGTGAGGGCAAGAATGGGGAGGGGCGAGTTACCCAATCAGACCTGAAAACCTACTGTAAAGGTATTATAATCCAAATAATGCAAGCCCCACTCGATGACCCGGCCATTTCTATGCTACTTACCTGCCCAAAAGGAGAACGCAGGTTCCCCCCAGAGACAAGGTTGGTCGCAGAGGCTTTCAGCAGAATAGCCTGACCTGGAGGCAACGCTGAGCAGAGGAACAGATAAACACACGGCGATTTCTTCCGATAGTGGAATTCTACCCAGCCATAAAAAGGAACAAACTCTAATATACACACAAACACAGATGAATGTCAGGGACGTTATGCTGAACCTAAGAGGCCAGATGCCAAAAAGTACATCTTGTTAAGATGACAGAGACCAGCCAGCTCAATTTCTGATGGGACAACACAGAACAGCGGTGGCTTGTTTGTGGTGTGGGGGTGGGGACTGAGGAAGCACAAGGAAGCTTTCCTGGGGCGATTCGCAGTTCTGTATGGAAACAGAGGGTTGGATGGCATGGGGGTACTATGCACTTGTCCAAGTCCACTCAAGATTACCGCATCTCATGACCTGGCTGGTGTGGCTCAGGGGATTGAGTGCCAGCCTGCAAACAGAAAGGTCACACTGGTTCAAGTCCCAGTCAGGGCCCATGCTTGGGTTGTGGGGCCAGGTCCCTAGCTGGGGGCGTGCAAGAGGCAACCGAACAATGTATCTCTTACACATTGATGTTTCCCTCTCTCCCTCCCTTCCCCTCTATCTCAAAAATAAATGATAAAATCTTTTTAAAAAAGATTAGTGCATTTCCTCAAAAGGAAAGTAATTTTATTTTTTTATCCTCACCTGAGGACATTTTTTCATTGCTTTTGAGAGAAAGAAAGAGAGAAACATCGATGTGAGAGAGAAACATCGATCAGTTGCCTCCTGCATGCTCCCTGACCAGGGATGGAACCCGCAACTTAGGTTCCTAAGGTTAGGTAGCCCTAACCGGGAACCAAACCCCGTAAGCCTTCGGTGGACAGGAGGACACTCCAACCAACTGAGCCACACTGGTCAGGACAAGAAAATAATTTTACAAGAATGGAAGTGGGTGTCTTGCAGCTGGTTTTAAAGAGAATGAGAGGGCTGCAGACTGACCAGAAAAGATTATCGTGATAGAGTTAGTAACTGACGGAGTAAAGTGTAAAGTGTGACATCAGTGCCGTTTTGAAGGAAGTGGAGATGGATTGTCCTTTCCCTTCCCCCTCCGTCCCCCGGCGCAGCGTCTCTGCCTTCTTCCTCCTGAGCTCCAAGGGCCCTGCTTCTGCCCCTGTGCCTTGTCTCCTGAGCCCACGCAGCCCAGCTGGCTCTCTTCTTCCACCTCTGTAACTTTCTAAGTAAGCTTTCTCTTATAAATAAAATTAAATAATTAAAGTTTTTATTAAGAAAAAGAAAGAAAGAAGAGTAGAGACAGGAGGGGAGAGGGGAAGAAGGAGGTGGAGGTGGCATCTGGGCCCCCCTGTCCCCCCCCATGAATGTGCTTGCTTGTACTTCTACTCCCACAGTTAGTTACACGCCACACTGGTGGTCCTGGGGCCCCCGAGGCTGACTGTGTTAAGATCATGAACTTATTAACAAACCCAGATGATCATTAGTATATTATCAATAAGTATATTTTTAGTAATAAATAAGTTCTTAATAAACCCAGATGATCGATCAATATATTGATATAGAGATACGATCCAAGAATTTCTCCTAATTAGATTTTGTGAAAAGGAAAAAACATATACATGTCTGTATTCAGGCAGTTTAGGGGATGTAACAAACATCCCCCTGCCCTGGCCCAACCCCCCCCACACACACACTTCGGGGGCTTAACACAGTACAAGTTCATGGCAGGCCCACGTGGCTCTCCTGGGCACATGATCTGGGGCCTGGGCTCTGCCATCCTCCATCTGTGGCTCCCAAGTCCCCTTGGATGGCTCTGGTTGCACCAGCCAGGGGGGCAGAGGGCAAGCACAGGGAAGTCACTGCCACTATATCCTCGATGTGCGATTCAAAATGTATAGATAGGTGTGAGGTGGGAACTTCTAGTTCCCACAGCCACCCCAGACCCACCCCTGGAGTAACCACTTTTAATGCAAGTGGCAGGACATTTTACTTTACTTCAAAGTGTGTATCTTGTCTTTGCTTTTTTTTTTTTTAAGACTTTATTTATTTATTTTATTTATTTTTAGAGAGAGGGAAGGGAAGGACAAAGAGAGGGAAACATCAATGTGTGATTGCGTCTCATGCGCCCCCTACTGGGGACCTGGCCCACTTGGGAATCGAACCAGCAACCCTTTGGTTTGCAGGTTCAATTCCCTGTACTCAATCCACTGAGCTACGCCAGCCAGGGCTGTCTTTACTTTTTAAACATAACTCAGATACTGCTTTATATCTGTCTCTCTCCCGGCCTTTTCACTTTGTAGTGTCTTGGATATCTGGCCAAATAAATGCCACCTCCTTACCCCTCCGACCCTTCCTAGAGAAGGTTCACAGTGTATAAAACACTGGGTGGTCCGGGAACACTCCTATCCCCCCACCACTGAGATTTTACTGCACTTCGTTATGTTACTATGTTGTACCTGTGCCCCCTTCTGTCCGTCCATCGATACTTCTTACTGGTGCCGCCTGTCAAAGGCAGTCGCAGGCATTATTAGAGTGCCTTGCCCTCAACGTTCAGGCTGCATAGCGTTCAGCAGACTTCAACATTTGTTTGTGGATCTTTCCCGTCACAGGTGGTGTTTACATAAGACATTCGGCAGAAATCTGAAGTGCGCCCGTTTTGAGAAATATGTGTGTTACCCAAATCAAGACAAACACTTCCTTTTGAAATGGCTGCATTCCAATGTTGGGGCCCCTGTTGTTCAGGTTCTTCTTATAAATGATGTTGCAATTGACATCCGGGTGTATATTTCACTGGACTTTTCCTCACCTGGCACCTATGCTGAATTTCTGGGGGTCACGTTCATTTGTGCATCCAAAACAATGTCGTGACGTGTGGCCTGCACATCAGATGCTGACTCTTGGAGGTGGGGCTAAGTAGGCAGAGAATTTCTGCTCCCTCTGCTTCCCTACTAGGGGAGAAGATTGATTTATAGAAGGCAATAGACAAAGAAAATAATTACTAAGTATTAAAGGAGGAAGAAGGAAAGAGGACACTGCAATAGGTAACCAGACATGTGGAGGGGTGTCCCCAGGGGCCTGGATAACAAATGTTGTCAGTTGTCTCCCAAAGAGTTCCCAAGGGGAGGACAAAGACAGAAGTTGTTTGTCTGTACTCTGGCCAAGGCATGAATCATTCTGCCCACGTGGAGGGGCCCAGAGGAGCAGGGGCCGCTTGCCCAAGCGGAATTCAGGAGGTGAGGAAGGGCATCCCTGTCAGAGAGAGCAGCCCAGGGGAAAGGCAGGCCGACTGCGCAGTGTGCTCTGGAGTGAGGAGAGTCGAGCCGGCTCAGGCTGCGGAGTCTTGGCAAAGCCCGCCCCCCAGAGAGAGACAAGCGGGTTTGACCAATGGCACTCCCGGAAGGGCGGGAGGAGAGCGGCAGTTCCAGCCTCACTCAGACCCCAGGGAGCCAGCAGCCCACCCGCTCACCCCCTTTGCACACACTGGCACCCTCAGGACTCTTTCCCTCACCTCCTTCAGGGCTGCTCAAACGCCACCTCCTCAGAGGACCCTCCCCTGGCTCCATCCTCTAAAGCTGCAGCCCCTCGCCCCGCACCTCGTTTTCCCCCATCACCATCCACTCATTGTTCAATCAAATGTAAGCGGCAGTAAGGTTTTTGTCAGTTGCACTACCTGGTGTATCCTCCAGGGCCTGGTACATAGTAGGTGCTCAATAAATATTTGTGGGCTGCGTGAAAGGATATGTCTCATCTGAGCAAACAAACAAACAAATAAATGTAAAGCTCTCAGGGATGGAAAGCTCTCTCTTTGGACGTCAGACTGGGAGGTCCCCGGGAAAGAGGTCCCGGTGACCCCTTCCCCCGCCACTGCTCATTCTTCAAATGAGACCAGAGAGGACTTGAGAGTGGCCTGGGATCGCACAGCGAATCCGAGACAGGCCTGTAACCTAGGCAGGAGTTGCTTCTCTGCACATCTCTGGGTAGCCCAGAGGCACGCTGGCCAAAATGGACGTTTGATTCTAACAATGGCTGAAGGGCGCTAAGCATTTATATGTGGTTCTTTTCTAAAATCATACAGTGAAATTGATTGTTGTGTGTGTAGGAGTGTCTAGTTCTGTGAATTTTGACACGTGTGTAGGTTTGGGTGAGCGGCACCAGAAACAATACATAGAACTTGTCCGTCACCCCCGTCGTCACATCCTCCCCTACGCCCCTCAGCTACTGATCTGTTCTCTGAACATATGGTTGTGTCTTTATGACAAGACCATTGATAGTTTCCTACGGCTGTGGCAACAAATGACCGCAAATGGTCTCATACACTTCACGGCTACTTCCGGCTCACACCTTCCTTCCTATTGTTTGTTTTGTTGTTGTTTTTTAAGAGAGAGGAAGGGGAGGGAGGGAGAGAAACATCAATGTATGGTTGCCTCCACTGGGGGCCTGGCCTGCAACCCAGGCATGGGCCCTGACTGGGAATCGAACCAGTAACCCTTTGGTTCGCAGCCCACACTCAATCCACTGAGCTATACCAGCCAGGGCTTCTGGAATCCCTTCTTGGGAGGACCCTTGTGATGACATTAAGGGCCCACTCTGACCATCTCCCCATCTCAAAAACATTAACGTTACCTCAGCTGCCAAATCCTTTTTACCGTGCCGTGCAACAAATCCCCAGGTCCCGGGATTGGGACGGGGACCTCTTTGGGGCCATTATTCAGCTCGCCACAGCCCTATCAATGGGGCTGTGACCCTCTGAGTCTGGCTTCTTTCACTTAGTGCAGCACCTCTGAGACTCATCCGTTTGGCTGTAGGTATCCGTGTGGCCTGTTTCTTGTCATTGCCAGGCGGGACTGCGTGTGTGCATGTGACACTGGTCACCCACTCCCTTGTTGGGGGACAGGCAGGTTGTCCCCGGTTCTGGTCGATTATAAACACTGCAGCTGTAAGCGTGTGAGTGGTTGCCCGAGGTCAAGCCTGTGTCTTCCTGACCACCCCCACCCTCCCCAGCACCCCGCAGCCCCTGCCCTCAGTGAGCACACCTGGGAGAATTGTGTGTGTGCGGGAACCAGGGAGCACCACCCCATGGCACTGCGTGGGTAGGGGTGTTACCTGCGGGCCCACACTGCCTGCGTTCGAATTCCAGCTCTGTCCTCCACAGCTGTGTGACATTAGCCAAGTGGCTTTGCCTCTCTCTGCTTTGATTTCCCCGTTTGCAACACAGAATAGCAATACCACCCACCTCCTGGGGCTGTTGAGAAAATAAATGGGCTAAGGCACCTGATATAGTGGGAGTATTGTGCCAGGGAGTGTTCTTAGTGTTCTTTTTATTTCTTCAACAAGCATTGACACACCCTCTGTGTATGCCGGTGTCTCGGATACATTGGCAATCAAGAAAGATGAAAAAAAAAATCTGTGGCTTCATGGACTTTACATGCAAGTGGAGAAGAAAGGCAAACAATCAATGTAATATGTAAACCGTGAGAGCTTCTCAGAGGTGAGAGGTGCCATGAGAAAGCAAGCTGGGTGGGGAGTGCGGGGTTCAGTTGTAAACAGGGTGTTGGAGCAAACACCCGAAAGAGGTGAGGATGCCAGTCACAGGCCTGAATGGAAGAAGACAGAGGAACAGGCAGTGCAAAGGCCCTGAGGCAGGACTCAGCCTGAAGTGTAGCAGCAAGGAGCTCGGGGTGGCTGGGGCCCAGTAAGCAAAGCGGAGAGGGGAGACTTTGACGCACAGAGAGATCGGGGAAGATGGTGCTGGGCTTTGCAGTCACTTTGGGGACTCTGCTTTTACCCTGAGTGAGAGGGGAGGGTTTTGAGCAGAGAGGAGGGTCAGAAGCCTACTCAGGCCTGTGGTGACAATGGGGTGCGGGGCACCGACTCTGGGGGAGATCAGTAAGGAGCTGTAATCCAGGTGAGAGTCAACAGCAGCTTTTGATCCTTACGAAGTTCCCTCCAGGGTGGCCTTTCTTTCCTCCTTCTCCCAATGAGTGAACTGAGGCTCAGAGAGGTTAAGTTATATATTCAAGACCACACAGGTGGTAGGTAGCAGAGACTGTTGGGGTTTGAATCCCAACTCTGCCCAACTTCAGCCCATCTTCCTTCCCCACTGGGTGGGCTGGGGTGCTTCTGGAGTGGGTGACTGAGGCCCTACCACCAGGGGTTCTGAACTGGGGACCGGTGTGTTTATTGCACACCTGTTACATGCCAGGCACTGCATGAGACAGACACACTGTGGCCCAGGGGCAGAGGGCTTTGCAGTCACTTTTGCAGTCACTGATGACAGGTCTCTACTGAGGCATCCTTTCAAGACTGCTGTGTGACCTTGGGGAAAGGTATTAACCTCTCTGGGCCTCCATTTCTTCTGGCACAAAGGGGTGCTCCCAATAACCACTTTATGGCATTCTGGGAGAGGTCTGTGATAATGCATGCCCTTGGCATAGTATTTCCATAAACGTGGCTCCCCTACCCCACCCCTGCTGGGACCAGAGGGAAGTCAGACAGGATCTTGGAGGTCTGAGGCAGCCAGAGAGGTGGGCAGGCCTAGGCTACACAGGGCCTTGAGTTCTGGGCTGAGGAGCTGTGGCCATGCCAAGGATGAACGAGAGGGAGAGCCCAGAGACGAGGGAGGAGGCTGGGTCAAGGGTCCAGGGGCCAAGTAGGAGACTTGCACTGGATGGAGAGGGAGGGCGGGGTCTTGGCAGACTCTGGGAGAGGAGCAGAGGCAGGAGGGCCGATGTGTTGGGCCACTCTCAGAGTCTCACGTCCTGGGGTTGCCTGAGCAGGGAAGGCTGGGCACCTTCTACGGGGCTAAGCAGGTGCTCTGCCAGTTGCTGGTCATGCAGGCTGGTCCCTCCTGCTGCAAGCCTCTGACCCAGCTCCGTTGCCGTCCTCACTCCTCTGCTGCAGTCGAGCGACGAGCGACACTTGGTGGCCCTGGACATGGTGTGGGAACAAACCGGGGTTGTGACCTAGGGAGAGGAAAAGGTCACCCTGGGCCAGATAGGTGGGAGAGCAGGCACACAGTGCCTAGGACACCATGCGATTCAGCTATTCGGCCAGGCAGGAATCCTGGTGGGGCCTCCCTGGCCTCTGTGGGCAAACGCAGGGTGGGGGGCACGGGGGAGAACATCCCTGGCAGGAGGAATAGCAGATGGGGGCTTTAGTTGGGGCCCATGCAGGAGGAGGACGGAGGTTCACATCCCATTGAGACTTGCAGCCAAATCACTTCCTCACTTCCTCTCCTTGAGCTCACCTATCTAGGAGATTTAGGCAGCTGGGCTCCGAGGGTGCTCCGAGGGTGCAGTGGAAGGAGACCTCTGGGGGTCTCTAAAGGGGTCCGAGGGTGCAGTGGAAGGAGGCCTCTGGGGGGGTCTCTAAGGGGTCTCTAAAGGGGATGCTAAAGTGCCCAGAGCTGGGGGGAACGGGAAAGAGAGAGGGAGACGACAGTGTGGTTGTCTCTTGTACACCCCCTACTGGGGACCTGGCCCCTGGCCCGAAACCCAGGCATGTGCCCTGACTGGGAATTGAACCAGCGACTCTTTGGTTCACAGGCCGACACTCAATCCACTGAGCCACAACAGCCTGGCTGACTTTCCATCATTTTTTTATTGCTAAAGCCCTTCCTGCATTCCCACATCCATTCATCACACACTAATTCATTTGTGCATTCATTTGTGCATTCATTCATTCACACATTCATTCATTCGGCCAAACGGTCCCACCCTGGCCTCCTGGGGTGTGGCTCAGACCGGATTTGGAGGACATCGAGGCATTCAGTGAATAAATATCCAGGGACTCCTGAAGGGCACAGGATATTTTCCAATTTGGCATCTCCGTTTTCCTCTCCTACAGACTGAGGAGGAAATTTTTCCCTGAGGAGCCGTTTTCCCAGAGTAGAGGCTAAAATAACGTAGAAGACTAATGGAAGCGTCAGTTTCCTCAGCATTTAGCAGCAGCCAGGTGCTTCACATTTTTATCCCTTTGAATCCTCAAAGTAGGAGGAAAGTCCTGAGGTTGAGATGACCGTTAACCTCATGAGACAGATGGGGAAACTGAGGCTCAAAGAAGTCCTATTTGTTGCCCAAGGCACAGAGAGAGCCAAGGCCTAGGCACTTAGCTGCTAATCTGCCTAGTAACTGATGACCTCAGAGCACCCACCCACTGGACTAAATCTGCCTAGCAACTGGTGACATCACTAAGACAACGCTCAAGTTCAACCTATGAACAATTAAAGTAATTAGATGTGCTGAGGGCCTAATGAGTGCCAGATGCTGTGCTAACCAACCCCTCCTCTGGGTTCACACAATGTCCAGTGCTGCCTCTATTCCTGCATGTAATAACAATTTTAGCCCACCTTTATTGACTGTAGACCGTGAGCCAATCATTTTTACTGCTACTGGCCCATTGAACACTCCCACTATTCTTACTGTTAAAAATTAACAAACATTTATATAGAGCTTTCTTGGTGCCAGGCACAGTTCTTAGCACTTTTTCATGCTCACAAAAACTCTGTAAGATAATGATCATTTTTATCTCCATTTTATGGATGAAGAAACTGAGGCACCGAGAGGGTGAGTGACTGGCCCACAGCCACGCAGCTGGCGGGACGTAGAATTCAAACCCGTGTATTCTGGCTCCGGGTTTATGCCATTAACCAAGACACTGTGCTACTTCTCCTACCCCCGTGTTACCGTTGAGGAAACTGAGGCACAGGCTGATTTAAGCACCTGACCTCAGCTCGGCTGGAAGGTGCCAAAGCCAGACTCTGAGCCCCAGATGCGCAGCTCCAGAACTGCACTTAAAAAAAAAGTTTTTATTTATTGATGTGAAAGGCAGAGGAAAGGAGAAACATCAATTTGTTGTTCCACTTAATTTTTTAAAGATTTTATTTATTTAATTTTAGAGAGAGGGGAAGGGAAGGAGAAAGAGAGGGAGAGAATCATTAATGTGTGGTTGCCTCTCGTGCACCCCTCACTGGGAACCTGGCCCACAACTCAGGCACATGCCCTGACTGGGAATCGAAACAGTGACCCCTTGGTTCGCCCGCCCACTCTCAATCCACTGAGCTACACGAGCCAGGGCTATTGTTCCACTTATTGATGCATTCATTGGTTGATTCTTGTACGTGCCCTGACCAGGGATCAAACCCACAACCTTGATGTATGGGAGCGATGTTCTAACTAACTGAGCTACCTGGCCAGTGCCCAGAACTGCACTCCTATTCATACCTGTACCACTTTGGTTACTCAGAAGCACCGACAGCGAAGTCCTCACCCCCACCCGTCTGAGTTGACCAGCCCTCCCTCCCTGTCCCCTGGGGAACAGCCCCCAGCCAGGAACAAAGGGGCCTTCAGCAGCAAACCATAGACCACACCCAGGATTCCCAAACAGTCCCCCTCTGACCCTCTCGGGACACTGCCCTTTGGGAACACTGGCTGGCTGGGCGGAGCCTCACTGGGGCTCCCCAGAGCCCTCCTGGGACCCCAGGCAGAGGACACAGTTCTCTCTCTAGCTTTTGTCCTCGGGCTCCAAGCCCGACCCTCATTCCAGGCCTTGGAGAGACTCCCCATCCCACAAATCTCTGAGGCTGATGGTGGCCTTCAGGGAAGACACCAGGAGCTTGCTGGGCAAGTCACAGCCCTCAGTGGGCCTCCGTTTCCTCATCTGTCAACTCGGCGGACAGGGAGGAACTAACAAAAACAGCTTCTGCAAGCCAGCTGGGTTTTCAACGTCACTGAACCCAACAGAACCCAACACCTCTCCTCCCTTTTGTTAACAACGGTTGTTTTTGTGGGAAGAGTATTTTTTCCCTTTAACATTTTACTCATTCATTCAGTGAACTTTTTAAAAGATTTTATTTATTTATTTTTAGAGAGAGGGGAAGGGAGGAAGAAAGAAAGAGAGAGAGAAGGAAACATCAATCTGTGGTTGCCTCTCACAAGCCCCCTTACTGGGGACCTGGCCCACAACCCAGGCATGTGCCCTGACTAGGAATTGAACCTGTGACCCTTTGGTTCGCAGGTCGGCACTCAATCCACTGAGCCACACCAGCCAGGGCAGTGAATGCTTTATTAAAGTAAAATGCACAGGAGTACCGTGCAATGGCTCAGCGAATTTTACGAAGTGGGCGTACCATGTGACCAGCCCTCCACCTGCCCCTAACCCACAATCACCCAGTCCCCCACGGTTAACCTCCATCTGCCTTCTAACGCCACAGGGCACTTTCTCCTGTGTTTGGCCTTCCGGTGATTGGACACAGGTGATCTGGACGCTCTTGTGCGCTCATCCCTCAGTCAACATTATGTTTCTGAGCTTTTATCTGTGCCGTTGGCCCCCAGCCCTCTTTATGTAACAGGAGATTTGAAACATTCGCTTTGCTGTCTTGAAATAAAACCCGCAGACGATATAACCTATTTACAATTCTTTTCCCAGTTCACTGTATTGTCCTAAGTATTCTATAAAGACACAAATGGCCCTGACCAGGTAGCTCAGTTGGTTAGAGCACGCCATAGAACATGCCAGCCTTGTGGGTTTGATTCCCGGTCAGAGCACATACAAGAATCCACCAGTAAATGCATAAATAGGTGGAACAAGAAATTGATGGGGGGGTTTCTCTCTCTCTCCCTCTCCCCTCTCTCTAAAATCAATAAATAAGTGAAAAAAAGAAAGAAAGACCCAAATGGATGGTCGTGCAGTATGGCAGCTAAGGCTTGGCACATACAGGCTTTGTGGGGCCTGAAGCTGATGTAGCCTTGAGGGGTTCCCCCAGGTGCCACAACCTTCAGTAGAGGGAATGGTTCATCAGAATGAGACAAGATATCACAGCAACTTGCTTCGTTTGAAGGCTGACACCCAGTCCAAACATTCCAGAAAAACAACACACCACCTTCTGGGTCCAAACGCTTCCAATCCGAGTCTCCTCCTCCACCATATATTTCCGGCGCTCGGTGCCCTGGAACGCGTGACATCGTCATCCTCCCCAAGCCTTCCTGTCATTATGCTCAATCCCTGCACCCAGCAGGCTCGCTGTCACCGTCACAGACGTGACTGTGAATTTTATCAGTGTCTCACCCTGCAACTGTGTCCCAGTGAAATGTGTTCCCCAACTCAACTCCACCTTAGCCAGGTCCCCCAAATACACATCCGTCTCCCACACCCCGGACAGGAGACTCTGGAGTGGGGAGGCTGCGGCAGAAAGGGACAGCCGATTGAACACACAGCTCTTAAAACACCCCAGTTTGGACCCCTTTACTTCTGTTCGGGGCTTTGTGAACACGCTGCAGGCGATTTGGAAAAGCAGCTCGAGCGAGGGGCTTGAAGCTTAAGATGGTCACGTCTGCGTCAGCAGGTGGGCTGCGCCCGCTCTGTGGCTGCACGCGGGGGTGGGCAGGGCATCTGACTTCTTTGGCCTCGGTCTCCTCATTGGCAAAATGGGGTGGAGGCTTAGCGGCTTCCTCGAGAGCTGGGGTGCAGAGTCAGTGTGTGGGAAAGCACGTAGCCCCACTTGGCAGAGGTGAAGAGCTCTCCGTCCGGCCAGCTGTGTGGCTTTGGGGAAGTCACTTAACCTCACTGTGCCTCCCTTTCTTCATCCACAAAATGGGGATAATAATCACTGTAGCCTCACAGGATTGTTGTGAGGCTTCAGCAAACCAGCCTCCCTGTGCAGATGAAAAAAGGAGACGCAGAGGAAGCCCCTTGCCAAGGTCCCACTAGGGAGTGGGGTGCTCCTCGCCCATCGCTCTGCTCGCCCCCCCTCCCACCCACCCTGAGATTCTTACACCGCTTTCCACCGCCATGTCTCCTGGTGACCTCAGCTGTAAAGCTGGACACCCTGCAGGATCCTGGGACGCTCCAATGCAGGCCCCTGGCCCTGCACCCTCCCAGGTGACCTCTGTCCTCACCTCCTCTCCATTCTCACGGTGTCTCCCCCACCTTCCTGCAGCCAGAAGTTGTCAGGTGAATACTTTTGGTACAAAGGCATCCCCTTCCCCCTGGCCGTCTACTCACCTGAGAGCATCAGCAGCACCGAGAACGCCGAAGTGCGGGACGATGACATCTTCATCGTCACCTACCCCAAGTCAGGTACCTGCTGGGTTGGGTGGGGTGGGGGTGGGACTGGGGGGCATGGGCAGAATGTGAGAAGGTCACGCCAAAGACAACGAGAAGAGGAAAGGGGGACTGGGTCTGCTCAGAGCAGAGTGACTTGTCTTTGGCACTGGCAGGTCCCCCCACCCCCCACCCCAAGAGGACCCTCCCCCCAAATCCCTCTCCTGCCTCAGGTCAGCTGTCACATCCCCAGGCAGACCTTCACTGACCTCAGTGGCTAAACTAGCGCCCCATCCTGTCCCTCTCTATCCCCTCAAGTAACCTCGTTCTTTACTCCGTGTAACAGTACCAGCTGCTATATTTCATTTTATCTCTTGATTTACTCTCCGGTTTCCCCAGTAAAATGTGAGCTCCCTGAGGGCAAGTAGGGCAAATGTTTCCTTTTTATTAAAGATTTTATTTATTTATTTTCTTAGAGAGGGAGAGAAACATCGATGTGCCAGAGAAACATCGCCTCTCACATACCCCCTACTGGGGACCTGACCCGCCACCCAGGCATGTGCCCAGCCTGGGAATCGAACCAGATATCTTTAGCTTTGCAGGATGACGCTCGGCCCACGTAGCCACGCCAGTCAGGGCGATGAGGGCAGACTTTTTTAGTTTGTCTTTTCACTGCTGTATTCTTTCAGCCCGAAACAGTGCCCGGCACATCATAAGTATTTAATAAATATTTGTAGAAGGGAGGAAGGGAGGGAGGCAGGCTATGCAGTGACTTCGTTCAAAGTTCTTCAGAGAGGGTTCAGTGAGAGGAGAGACAGCTTCCAGCCTTCTCTTCTCTAAAATGATGGGGTTGACTCTTTTCTCAGAATATTTTTTGAAATTTTCAAAATATGGCATTCATCCTTTTGGCATGGAGTTCTGTGAGGGTTTTTTTGGGGGGTTTAACAGCTTTGAGACACTATTCACATGCCAGACAGTTCACCCATTTTAAAATGTTCAGTTCAGCCCTGGCTGGTATAGATCAGTGGATTGAGTGCCGGCCTGTGAACCAAAGGGTTGTCGGTTCAATTCCCAGTCAGGGCACACACCTGTGTTGCAGGCCCGGTCCCCAGTAGGGGGCATGCAAGAGGCAACCACACAATGATGTTTCTCTCCCTCTCTTTCTCTCCCCCTTCCCCTCTCTAAAAATAAATAAATACAATCTGTAAAAATAATAAATAAATAAAGAGTGCAGTTCTACAGCTGTACTCACAATGGTGCGACCATCACCCCAACTGATTTTGGAACATTTTCATCCCTCCAACAGGAACCTCGTCCCCATTAGCCATCACCTCCCAACCCCCACATTCCTGTCCCCAAGCCCCTGGCAACCACTCGTCTACTTTCTCCATGGATTTCCCTGTTCTGGACACTTGGGATAAAGGAATCACCCAATGCGTGTCCTTTTGTGACTGGATTCTTTCACTCAGCATAACGTTCACAAGACTCATCTTAAGCAGCTCCTCGCTGATTAGTATGTACTAGACTCCAGTCCCGTGCCTTGGTGCACAACGTAAACTTTATGTACAGTCCCCCATCTCGTATCTGCACCGTGGGTACACACATGCGTTTGCACACGTATTTTTTTTTTTTATTACGTAGACTAGACTCCTAGATAGGGGCCTGCTTGGTCACAGGGCTGCGTGTTTGCGATTTTGACGGATACACCAAGTTTCCCTGCCTGCAAGTTGTCAAAATCTGCGCCCTAAACAGCAGGCTGTGTGTGAAGCAGCCCTGGAGATGGATGGCGATGTTCGCCCAGCCACGGGAATGTCCTTAACGCCACTGAGCTGTACACTTAAAAGGGCTACACTGGTAAATTCTATGTTCTGTTCATTTTACCACTTAAAATGGGTAAATTGTATGTTCTGTGTATCTGACCGCACACTCGCACAAAAAATTATTAACTAGTAACAGGGGATTCAACTACCAAGGGGTCACAAGAACTCCAATGCACACAAGAAGCGCCAATACAGGGAGCAGCCACGCCCTGTGCGGCTGAAGCAGAACATCCAAGGAAATTTGCTGGGGGCAGGCTAGGGGCGAGGGATGGAGTAAGTGTCCCTGGATCCATTGCACTGCCGGCCACCGTCCATCACTGGAACGTGCTGAGAGGAGCCCATGAAAACCGGGAAGAGAAGCCCCATCCTCCTGCAGGGTTCCTCCAGCGCCCTCTACTGTCAGAGCCTGGTATTGCGCTGGCTGGCAAATGAATGTTTGCGGGGTCCAGTCCCAGTATCCACCAACAGTGTGGATCTGGGGCGGAAAGGCCACGCACAGGGTGCGTGAACCAGCACCCTGAGAACTGGTACAGGGTGGTCGTTAAAATCGAAAGCAATATGATACTCATACTAGGTGATTGTTAACATTTATTATTATTATTATTATTATTATTATTATTATTATTATTTCTGGACTGACTTGCCTGCAGAATCCTGGAATCCACATCTGTGACCTGGGTCATGAATGAGGTCCCTTCCATCTACATGTCATTTGTGGCTTCTCACACAATCAGGGGATTACTCCCAAGAAGGGGCCGTGAAAAAAGAGCTGAGTTTGGAAGTCTCAGACTCTTGGATTCAATTCCAGCTTCCCCCATGTATTGGCAAGTCCTTCTGCCCTAACACATAAGCTTCAGAATCTAAGAAGCTGGACCCAATAGAAGCTTATTTTCACCCTGTGAACTCCAGCCAGTGCAGGATGGATGTAGGGAAGTGGGGGGGGGGGGAATGATTCGGCAGTCTCAGGCAGCCCCGCCCCTTCGGGCTGTGGCTCTGCCATCCCGGGGAGGCCCAGTTCCCACTGGTGTCTGTGCATCCAGCCAGCAGACAGGAGAGCCAGAGAGTGCAGATCACGTGGGAGGTGTTTATGGGCCAGGCCTGGAAATGGCTGCACATGGCTGCCACCTGCACGTCCTTGGCCAGAGCTCAGTCACATGGCCCGGCGCAACTGCAGGGGAGGCTATGTAGTCCTGTCATGTTCCCGGTAGGAAAATGGAACGGGGCTGGGTGGACAGCCAGCCAGACTCCACCACCTGGGCCAGCGACCTCGTTTCTTTGAGCTTCGGCTTCCTGCTCTGAAAATGAAGATAACCAACCCCGCCACTTCCTCTGGTTGTGAGGAATCCGCGCCATCAACTATGTGGCCATTTGTGCAACAAACACAGCCATGATAAATCCCCTCTCGTCACCCTTCCCCACCTCCTATTAATTTGCCCAATTTCTCCCACCAGGCACCAACTGGATGATCGAGATCCTCAGCTTAATCATAAAGGATGGGGACCCCTCCTGGGTCCGCTCGGTGCCCATCTGGCAGCGGGCACCCTGGTGTGAGACGGTCGTGGGCGCCTTCAGCCTCCCGGACGAGTCCAACCCCCGCCTCATGAGTTCCCACCTCCCCATCCAGCTCTTCACGAAGTCCTTCTTCACCTCCAAGGCCAAGGTGCAGGGGGAGGGAGGGATGGGAAGGGGGGGCATAACTAACGGATGAGGAATTCAGCACGTACTTATGGAGCCCCGCCCACATTCTAAAGGGGAACAGGCGGAGGACAGATGGAATAAATAAGTAGCTATTGACTGTGTCCAAGATGAAAACTTGACATCATGAAGGAGGAGAGGGTGAGGGTTAGGGTCAGGGGTGGGAGTTGCTATTATAAGTAAGATGGGCAAGGGAGGCCCCAGGGAGAATGTCCCGTCTGAGTAAAGACCTGGGAGGCGAAGGAAGAAGCTGGCTGGGGGTAGGGGGCGCAGCGGTCTGGAGAAAAAAATTTCAGGCAGAGGGAAGAGAAGGTGCAAAGGCCCTCAGCTGAGTGTGACGTGCTTGAAGACCAACAAGAGGGCTTGTGAGGCCGGAGCCAGGTGATAGAGGGGGAGAGGAGTGGAAATGAGGTCAGGAAGGTAACGGGGCCGAAATGTGCAGGGCCCTGTTGGCTGTGGCGGGGACTTGAGCCGCGGAAGGGCTCTGAGCAAAGAGACTGGAGACTTGGGTTTTCACTAGCGCCCTCTGCTGACGAGGTGGGGAACAGCCTGTCGCCATGAGGGCAGTAAGCAGGGAGAAGGCGACTTTGGGAGAGTCTAGGTGAGAGGGTGGATGGAGGTGACCAGGGTGGTGGCCATGGAGGTCAAGAAAAAGGGCTGTATTTTGAAGGTAGAACCAGGACAGTTTGCTGACAGATTGGATGTGGGTGTGTGAGAGAAATAGATGAGTCAGGGGTGTTGTCTCCATGGCGTTTGGTTTCAGGAAGTGGAGGATGGGGCTGTCATCTACTGAGCGGGGTGGAGGGTGGGGAGGGGACAGGGAGAGGGGACAGGAAGGTGCGGAGCCCCGCTGTGGCCCATCGACGTCCCAGTGGAGGGTGGGGAGGGCAATGAGGTAAATGAATCTGGACTTGACAGGAGCGATCTGGGCTGGACACACATATTTGCAATTTGCAGATAGATAACGAGATGAGTCACTAAAGTTAGGGTCACCCGGGGGCGAGTGGAGACAGAGACGGGACAGGGAATGCAGTCCAGGAGTCCCCAAGACCACCCTCAGGCTCCGGCACCCACTAGAAGGACTCAGAACTCAACAGAACTGTTAGACTCACAGTCACGGTTATCCCCTGCAATGCAGAGATTAAAATCAGCAGAGGGGCCCTGACTGGTGTGGCTCAGTGGGTTGGGCGTCATTCCACAAACTGTGCCATCCCCGTCAGGGCACGTGCCTGGGTTGTGGGCTGGGTCCCCAGTAGGGGGCGTATGAGAGGCAACTGATAGATGTTTGTCTTACACATTGATTTTTCTCTCCCTTCACCTCTGTCTAAAAAGAAATAAATAAAATCTTTAAAAAAACCAAATAAAATCAGCAGAGGGAAGAGGCACATGGGGTGAGCAGAGACCTGGTGCCAGCTGTCACTGTCTGTCCCAGGGGACTCGCGTAGACAGTGCTTAACCCTCCCAGCAATGACGTGGGACAACAAGGCTAGGGTATTACCCACGGGGATGTCCACCCGAGCCTTGGTGTCCAGGGCTTTTGTTGGAGGTTGGCCACATATACCTGCATGGCTGCCTACCATGTGGCTGACTGACCTTGATCTTGTGAAAGGAAACAGTTGACAGGAAAGGGCATATCTGATGGGACTGAGGAGGCTGGTGGTAGAATGTAAACCTGGTAAACAGATCGGAGCCAGACAATAGGGGCTTCGAACACCCTGCCCAGGGGCCGGGACTCTAGCCTGGGGTGCTGGAGAGCCAAAGAGGGCAGGGTCAGCTCTGAGTGAAGAAAGAGACTCTGGGGCTGTGTGGAGGTTGGGGGGCCGGGGAGTAGGTAGGGAAAGAGGCTGGGGCCTCGGCTCTGGGAACAGGAAGGAGGGGCAGCTTCTTTTTTGTTTTGGTCAACACCTCCTCACCCTGATCACCCCCATCCTGAACCCCATACCTTTCTCATCCACTATTCATTCCCTGAGGCCAAACAGTCCTTCCACC
The DNA here is from genome assembly GCF_022682495.2 of Desmodus rotundus. Classification (NCBI taxonomy): domain Eukaryota; kingdom Metazoa; phylum Chordata; class Mammalia; order Chiroptera; family Phyllostomidae; genus Desmodus; species Desmodus rotundus. The sequence goes on from NC_071398.1 coordinate 45,444,169, forward strand.
TGACCCAGGAACAGCCCCTCTCTCTTCCTAGAATGTGGTTGGAGGGAGGTCTCCTCATCTTCTGTCTGGGATGAGGAGAAATGATCTGAGCTACCAAGAAGCTGGGAAGTCCCCTGCAAAGTCTACCCTGAGGCTTTCCTGCTGCAGGAGCTCAAGGCACACAACCTGCGGGGGCTGGGGTCCCTGCGTCTGACACCTCCCCTCTCCCTAACACCCCCATACAGGTGATTTACATGGGCCGGAACCCCCGGGATGTGGTGGTGTCGCTGTATCATTACTCCAAGATCGCTGGGCAGTTGAAGGACCCCGGCACACCTGACCAGTTCTTGCAGAACTTCCTCAAAGGCGAAGGTGAGGACACAGGAGGGGGTGCCACGGGAGCCCCTAGCGGGCCAGAAGAGAACAGGGACAGGGGAGGGGGGAGATGGGCAGAGGGGCAGAGATACAGGGCTTTATAGAGACCAAGGGAAACAGAGACACGGAGGGGGAGAGGGAGGCCAGGAGACTGAGAGAGGAACCAAAGACAATGAGAGAAACGAAACAGGGAGCAAGAACCAGAGAGAAACGGAGACAGACTAAGGCAGAGACGGAGAGAGAGACAGAGAAATAAATGCAGGAAAAGATGGAGACAGGGAGAGAGACACGGGGCACCAGATATGGGGGACCGGGGGTGGGGGAGCGGGATGGGGAGCATCCTGCTCGGAGGGGCCATATAGGGCTAGTTAGGTCCCTCGGGGCCCCAGCGGGGTGGCCCTGTTGCCCGGCCCTCACCTCTCCGCCCCTCTGCCCGCAGTGCAGTTCGGCTCCTGGTTCGACCACATTAAAGGCTGGATTCGGATGCAGGGCAAAGAGAACTTTCTGTTTATCACCTACGAGGAGCTGCAGAAGGTGATTCCCCGCCCCCACCTCTCCCAGAACCCCCAACTCCTCTCCTCCTCACGCCCCCCGCCCCGCCCCCGCCACTTCCCCTCCGTAAGGCCGCTCTGCTGCTGCGGATGCACTAGGTACTGGGGCCAGGGCTGTAAACGACAAACAGGGTCCCTGAGCCCGTGAGCGGGACAGGGGCCATGGACAAATACATAAAATAGTTGGCAGTGGGGGAGAAGAGCTAAGGGGAAAAGGTGAGAGATTAAGGCAAGGAGTGTGTGGGTGGGACTTTTAAGTGGAGTGGTCAGGAGAGGTGAGGATTTTTTTAAAGATTTTATTTATTTATTTTTAGAGAGAGGGGGAAGGGAGGAAGAGAGAGAGAAACATCAGTGTGGTTGTCGCTTGTGCGCCACCTAGTGGGGAATCTGGCCTGCAACCCAGGCATGTGCCCTACCTGAGAATCGAACCAGTGACCCTTTGTTTTATAGGTAGGAGCTCAATCCACAGAGCCACACCAGCCAGGGCAGGGGGTGGTGGTGAGATTTTAAGTAGGGTGGTAGGGGAGGCCTCCAGGAGAAGATAACACTTAAGCCAAGCAAGGATCTGAAGGAGGAGAGGGAGCCACGGAGATATCTGGGGAAGTATCCTGGGCAGAGGGACCAGCCAGTGCAAAGGCCCTGGGGCGAGAGTGTGCTGGATGCATTCCAAGGATTGGAAAGAGGCCTTGTGGCCGAGTGAGTGAGGGTGGAGTGGGAAATGAAGGCAGACAGTAAGGACTTTGGCTTTTCTCCAAGTAGGTGGGAGCCCTAGGTGGCTTCTGAGCAGGGGAGGCGATAGGACCGATGACATCACGTGAAACTGCGGCACATGGAAAGTAAACTTCATTGGAGGCTGGGACCTGAAAGGCCGAGGGAAGCGGTGGAAGGAAACAACTTTGACATTAGACTGGGATCCTGTCTGGACCCCAGCAGACGTATAACGTGGGACAGGCACCTGGGAGAGAGAGACGCCTTCTGGCCAGAACAATCAGGGAGGGCTTCCTGGAAGTAGGGGCCATGCAGAATGCCCATGGCTTCGTCCAGCTGCAAGGAGGATGTTGGGCTTCTCGCTGGAACAGTCGACAGCGAACATGCTTGGCCATTCTAGGTGTTTGATCTGTCCTGAGAGTCCCAAAGCCTGGGACGCTCCCAGTATGCGTCCTTTCACCAACGGCCCCAGGCACGTTCCCTTCTCGTGGGTGTCTTTGGTGTATTTTTTGTGCTCCCCTTTCTGTCGGTACTTTTTGTAGTGGGAGGAGACTGGATTTTGGTGTCCAGGGAAGCAGTTCAAATCTTTCAGAACCTCTGAGGTCTCATCCTTAAAATGGGTGAAAAATGCATCCTCACAGTACCCAGCGCCGGCATATTGTAACCACCTGACCAGGTTACATGCCAAAACGTTAGCATAGTGTGCAAAGGAAGAGTGAGCGGGTTCTGCCTTGGCTGGTGTGGCTCAGTGGATTGCGCGCCAGACGGCGAAGCAAAAGGTCGCTGGCTCGATTCCCAGTCAGGGCATGTGCCTGGGTTGGGGGCCAGGCCCCCAGTAGGAAGCGCAGGAGAGGCAACCACACACTGATGTTTCTCTCTCTTTCTCCCTGCCTTTCCCCTCTCTCTAAAAGTAAATAAATAAAAATTTTAGAAGACATTAAAAACAAAAAGAGTCATCGGGTTCCGAGCCGAGCAAGGGCCTGATTAGTAACAACAGAAATAGCGAATACGGTGCACCAAATGCTACACGCCGATTACTGACCTTATTTAACCCTCACAAAGGACAGACAGGTGAGCTGCCACGGGATTGAACCACCTGAAATTGCTGGCGTTTGGTAATTTTATATGGTTCACCCCAGTAGTGTTGTTATCCCCATTTTAAGAGGCAGGAGGAACACCCCTGACCGGTGTGGCTTGGTTGGTTGGGTGTTGTCCTGTAAAGCAAAAGGTCGCCAGTTTGATTCCCGATCGGGGTGCATACCCAGGTTCAGTCCCTGGTCCAGGGTGTGTGGGAGAGGCAACTGATCAATGTTTCTCTCCCTCTCAATGAACAAACAGGTAAATAAAGAGGAGGAAATGGGGGTCTCTCACCTAGAAAGGCTTGGTGACTTGTCTGAGGCCCACAGCTCTTGCCTGTGGCCCCCACGGGTGGTTTCTTTTCCTTCATCCCCTTTTGATGGAAAGATCCCAAAAAGATTTCAGCGTTACCCTTCCCCCGCCTTTTCCATCCAGCTTTCTTCTCCAAACCCAAAACTGGGCCATGGAGCCTGACAGAGCATCTGGGCCGCCCCTGGGTGTGAGGGACTGCCAACTTGTTAGAATTTCTGGGGCACGTCAGTGGTTCGAGAGGATGAAGGGCTGGGTGGTTATGAAACCAGGGATGACCTGGAAAACTGTGGCCGCGGCGCAGGCAGAGCTGACCGGAAGGCTGGCTGTCCCGGGCGCTGATCGGGGCAGGCCGAGAGGTAGAGCGGAGGGCTGTGTGGCCCTGGACAAGTGTCTTCCCCTCTCTGAGCCCCCGTTTACCCATTGGAGGCACTGGCACCTCTCTGCAAGGCTATGGGCAGGATCGACGCAGGTGTACCTGCAGGGCTTGGACCAGGGCTTGGTACACAGCAGGTGCTCAGTCCACGGTGATTTGGACCATGGAGGTCAAGGGCGGGAGGTCCTTGCACTGCATGTCGATGGGGAGGGTTGCCAGGTGGGGCAGGGGGTATGCAGGGCCCTCCTGGCAGCCCCATACTGAGAACAGGGAGGACCGTGCAGGGGATGGTGCATCCCTGGGAGGAGGGGGTGGGGAGCACCTGGGAAGGGCCACCACACCTGTCCTTGAAAGCCAGGCCTGGAGACTGGGATGCTTTCCTCCTGGGAACTAGGGAGCCACAGGAGGGTTGGGAGCAGGCCCAGGTCTGGGTGTGGGGGGCTGGAGGCAGGGAGGCCAGGGAGGAGGTGGGGCAAGAGCTTATAGGGAGAGATTTAGGCCTGACCAGCTGCCAGGGCTATAGGGACACAGAGGGGACATGGCAGAGAGTCAAGGGCAGAGGGGCGGGGCTGGTGACTGACAGGGGCATGGGAGCGGGGAGGGAGAGGGATGCCAGGCTGGGAGTCTGGCCCAGTCAGTGACTGGGTGAGCCCGGGGCTACTGTGGGATGGGGACCTGGGGGAGGAACTGGTCTGGGGCGCAGACTGGCTGACACCCCGTTTCTAACCGCCAGGGGGATCATTCCACATAAGGTGCTGTGCTGACCTCTGACCCCTTCTGTGACCTCTCACCCCACTTCACCCCTTTCCTCCCAGCACGGAACCCTCCAAAACCCTCAGAGGCCGTAGCCCAACCCCTTGGCCTGGAGGTGGGGAAACTGAGGCAAAATGGTGTGGAGTCACCCTGCCAAGTCTGGGTTGGGGCTCCAACATCCAAACTCTGGGTGTGGTGTTCCCTCCTCGCCTGGGGTCCCCTCCCTCTGCCGGCTCCCCTGACCCCTCTCCTTTGCCCGCAGGACCTCCCCGGCTCTGTGCAGCGTGTCTGCCAGTTCCTGGGCTGGCAGCTGAGCGAGGAGGCGCTGGCCTCCGTGGTGGCCCACTCGGCCTTTGAGGCCATGAGGGCCAACCCCATGTCCAACTTCACGCTGCTGCCCCCCAGCCTGCTGGACCAGCGCCGCGGGGCCTTCCTCCGGAAAGGTACGGACTGCTCCTTGGCTCAGGCCTCAGTTTCCCCAGCTGTAATGGGGGGGTGCCCTGAGCAGAACTGCCTTCACAGTGTCACTGTGGACCCAGCACTGGCTCCACGCACACACGGGGCTCGGCAGGGGCCTGGACGCAGCGGGTGCTGCGGGTGTGCCTGTCACCCCAGGCCTAACCCGCCCCCCACCCCCAAGAGCTGCCAATGGGCATGAAAGGCCGCGCCAGCTCTGACCCATATTAGGTTCTTCAAACACTCAGCTGTTGCCTGACTGGCCAAGGGGGGAAGCGTGTTAGTGTCCTGTGGCTACTGTAACAAATGACCGCAAACTTAGTGGCTGGAAACAAACACGCATTTACTCTCTAGTAATCCTGGACCTCAGATGTTCAAAATCAGTCTGACTGGACGGAAGGCTCGTGTTCCTTCCTGAGGCTCTTGGGCAGAATGGGCCCCGCCTTCCCCGCTTCTGGTCTGGCCTGCATTCCTTGGCTCGGGGCCCCTCCCTCCGCCCCCAAAACCAGCAGCCTGGTGGTCTCCTCAGACTCTGACCCTCCTGCCCCCTCTTATACGGACCCTTGTGATTGAGTGGGGCCCCCCTGGATAAACCAGGATCCTCTCCCCACCCCTGACTTCATCACATCTACAGAGTCCCTTTTGCCACAGAAGGGCACCAAAGCGTGGGTTCGAAGGGTTGGGACGAGGACATCTCGGGGTGGGGGAGGGGAGAGTCATTACTCGGCCCACCACAGGGAGCCCCCTCAGACCTCACTAGGGGTGTCACGGAATATGTGGTACGGGTACCTGCTAAAATTCCAAATGCCATCACCCAAGTGACATTGGCTGTAGGATTCCAGGTAAGGGGCGGAGCCTGGTGATAACCTGAGGCTTGGGGAATCCGGTGCCCAGGAAAAAGGGGGGCTAGCAGGGCTCCGCCCTTGCCAGCTGGGTTGTTGTGAAGGTCGCAAACCTTCAGCATCAGGCATGGTCCCAGTGAGTGCAGGGGAGGCGGAGGTTCCCAGTGTCAGCGCAGTACTGGAAGCCGTGCAGAGACGCCCAGGGCAAGGAGGCCTTGTTCCAGTCCTCGCGTTAGTGACAGGTCACAGAGGAGGTGACGCAGGGGCTGTGCAAGGTGTGAAGGAAGGTTAGATGGGGAGGTGGGTGTTCTGGGCAGAGACTAACCGTGTCAGGGGGTAACGTGGAGGCAAGAAAGAGGTCTGCTGGCTGGATGAGCAGGGGGCAGCCAAGGGAGGGAGGGGACAGGAACAGTGCCCAGGGGTCTGGACAGGTCCCGGGTGGCTAGTGTGTGAGTCAGCAATTATAGGCGTGAAAGGGGCAAAATGGAGATGGGGCGGAGGTGGGGGCAGGACGGCACCTCTGGCATAAGCCTCAGAGCTGGGAAAGAGGGTGCTGGGATGTTGGGCCGGTGCTCCCGATTGTCCTCACCTCGAACGACCTCCCTCCCCCCACCAGGGGTCTGTGGAGACTGGAAGAACCACTTCACCGTGGCGCAGAGCCAAGCCTTCGACCGCGTATACCGCGAGCAGATGCGGGGGCTGCCGACCTTCCCCTGGGACGAGGACCCCGAAGAAGCCAGTCCAGACCCGGACCCCAGCCCTGACCCCAGCCCCAACCCAGACCGGGCCTCCGAGCACCCGTCTCCATGACCCTGAGAATAAACGCATCGCTCCTGCCCCGGCTCCGTGCTTGCTGTGTTATGGAGGCGGCATGCTAAGGGAGGACGGCAGGGGGCGCGCGCGAGTGCAGGCGGAGGCTGGGTGGAGACCCCTCCCCCGGCACCAAGGTCTTCCGAGGGCTAGGCCCTCTTCCCCACCTGGCACGCCAGTGGGGTTGGTGGCCGGAAAGCCCTGCAGCACCGGGTACCTGACTCCCCCAGGGCCAGGGTGCTGCGGCTAGGACTCCCGGGTCCTTGGGAAGAAGGGGGCCAGGGACCAGACCCCCTGTACAGGTGGGAGGAGGGGCTGGGAGCCTGGACCCCTGGGTCTCCCACTAGGCTGTGGAAATGCAAGTTTCTGACATGAAGCAGGTTTATTCTGAGCAGAGGTAAAAGGGAACCCCAACAACTCACCCCTTAGCACCCACAAAACTGTCCCAGCATCTACCCCAGTGCCTCTCCAGGGTTCTGAGCTAGTTGGTCTCCGGCAGCTGTGTCCCACCGATCCCCAGCCCCACCTTATTCAGCTTTGCTCCCTGGCACGAGGTTTCTCCTCGCCTCAGTCAAGCTCCGTGTGCCCACACCCCCACCCTGGTGGGTCCCGGGGACTCCCCCTCGTCCACCCATACAACCTAGCATGGTGGCTACTCGGCCAGGCCTCCCCTCAGGAGAGTTCCAAACAGGCTGTGTCAGGGTGTATGCTGTCCCAGGATCCCGGCTGCTCGAGACGGTGTGCCCACCTTCTAGACCGTGACACTGAGCAGGCATGGGAGTTGCCCGAGTTCCTGAGTAAGTGGGAGAAAATCCCTTCTGCTTCCCACACTCTGAGGCCGGAGGCGCGACTGTGAGGCAGGGGCTCTGAGCGGATGGTCCTCCGAGTCTCCTGGGATGGGCCAGCCCCGCGTGGCCTGGGCTCCTGTCAGGGTCTCCCCCTGAGTCCTGCCCTGGTGGCCCAGTCTGGCTGCCGGCTGCCTCTGGGTCCCTGGGGTTTGGGTGCAGCGTGGTCCCCAAACCTCCTTTGGGTCGGGGACAGGTAGCGGAGGCGGTGGACAGGGATCAGGGGCCTGGGGCTGCCCCAGGGCTGGGACCCAGAGGGCAGCCGGGAATCCGCCTCTCCCCTGGCAGCACCCCCGGCACCCCTCTGCCTCATCAGGGCCTTGGCTGGGGTGTCCTTGGAGCCCCAGGACTTCCTGAGCTGCGGAGGGAAAGAAAGGGAGGTGAGAGTGGACTCTCAGGGCCGAGCTCCAGGAGGGGGTGGAAGCGAGAGGAGGCAGGCGGGAAATGAGAGGAAGAAGGAGGTGAGACAGGAGGAAGCGGTGACACAGGAGGTGGAGGGAAGGGAAGGGGGCATGAAACGCTGAGGGGAGGTGAGAAGGCTCCCTCGAACCAGGAGGGACGGGAGCAGGGAAGCCTGGGACCCCCAGTGGGGACCAGAAGGTATGTCCCACCCGCCTGCCGCTTGCAGCTCAGGAGGAACAGGAAGCAGCCAGCAGCTACCCCTGTGGGAGCAAATATTTGCCAAGGGAGGCAATGCTGGGTGAGGGCGGCTGAGGACCAGGTGGAGGTGAGGACCTTGGCCCTGCCCCGCCCATCTGGGACCCAGGGAGGCAATTCCTGGGAAATTTCTCCCTCACCTTCAGGACAGGCCTCTAGCTCCCACTTAGCAGTTGGGAAACAGGCTTAAAGAGGGCACAGCTCACAGAGGGCCAGTCTCCCAGGTCAGCCTGCACCCAGGGTCAGTCTCTTATCCTCTCAATGGCCCACTGTATAGCCAAGGACACTGAGGTTCTGCCCGGAGTCCCCAGAGAACAGGCCAGGCTCTGCTGAAACCTCAGTGTGTAGGCAGCTGGGGGAGAGGGGGTCCCCCTGAGCTCATGACCCTTGAATCTGGGGAGCCAGTGCACAGAAAACTTTAAAGCCCCACCTGGGAGGCGACCAGGACTGAGTTCCAATCCTCCCTGGTGCCTCAGCTTCCCCATCTGAGAAATGGGTGGGTGGAGAGCCGTCACAACATCCACCTCCTAGGACTGTGGCAAAGGTTAAATTTAGCCATGATCATGAAGGCTCTTGGTGTGGGGCCTGGCACACGGGATGGGGCCCGAGAAAGACCGTGGTTTTGGCCTTGGTGAGTTACGTAGCCTTGCTGAGCCTCAGCTTTGCCATCCACAACCACGAGCAGGGCAGGCGTCTTGCCTCGCTGCCCTGGGAGGAGGATGTTGTGAAACAAATTCCATTTGGGGAGTTTATCGTAGAATGACTATGGGTCTGTTTCATTCTGTTCACTTCTCCTCCCAAGCAACTGAGAGGACGAGCGACTGCTCCGCCCATTCGCTAGATGAGAACATAGAGGCTCAGAGAAGGCAGAATCCCGACCAAACCCCCCCACCCCCCATCCCCGCCCGGTTCTTCCAGTCATGGTGGGATTCACACCCAGGGCTCTTGGGGCCTCTGCTCCTTGCCACCAAGCCAGCGCCTGCCCATAATACAGTGTGGGTACAAGAAACGGGTGGTATGATTAGAAACGCAGGTGAACAGCCCTGGCTGGTGTGGCTCAGTGGATTGAGTGCTGGCTTTTGAACCAAAGGGTAAATGGTTTGATTCCCAGTCAGGGCACATGCCTGGGTTACAAGCCAGGTCCCAAGTGGGCTGGGTGGGGGGGGGGCAGTGCACGAGAGGCAACCACACAGTGATGTTTCTCTCCCTCTCTTTCTCCTTTCCTTCCCGTCTGTCTAAAAGTAAATAAATAATATTAAAAAAAATAAACAGTTTGGTTTCCCCACCTCCCCGGGGCCAGGCACATAGTAGGTCCTCAGAAAAGCAGCAGCCCTCAAGTCCAGCTGCATGACCTTGGACAAGTGCCTTCCCCCTTCTGGGCCTCTTCCAGCTATTTTCATTCACCAGGTCTCACCTCGTTGTCACCGTCACTGGAGCCCGACAGCTGGGACAGGCGGCTCAGGTCCCACAGGGATCGGCTGGGCCGGGCTGGAGGGCCGCTGGGAGTCTGGGCACGCTGGATGCTCCTGAAGATGTCACTACGCGCCGGCCCTGGGATGGCGAGGGCTTCCTGCCTGTCCTTGTCGAAGACTCGGCAGGCAGCCAGGCGTTGGGCCAGCGGTGAGACATCAGGCAGCAGTGGTGACATGGGGGCCACGGAGACTCGGCGGGCCACGCAGGAGTGGGGGCTGTGCGCCAGCTTCAGCCCCCCCCGGGTGCTGACGAAGGGGTCCGGAGTGGGCACAGGTGGGAGTGGCCAAGAGGCTGCATACAGGGTTCGGAACTCGTGGCTGAAGGCGTCGACGATCTCGCCGGTCAGCAGGGTCACCAGGCTGCGGTGAAGGCGTGAGTCGCTCCATGTGAAGCTGCGTGGCACGGAGAGGGCGGTCAGGACCTCCACGCGGCCCCAGAGACCCAGCCTGGCCCCCGTCCCCAACCTAGTCACAGAGCAGGCCAAGTGACCATGACTTCAGGAAAACCCTGCCACACTCCCACCTCAACATGCCCCTCTGTAGAAGGGGAACCACCAACGTACCTGCTCCATGAGGACAACATGTTAAGATATGAAAATTGGCTGGTGCAGCTCAGTGGACGGAGCACCGGCTTGTGAACAAAGGGGTTGCCAGTTCAATTTCCAGTCTGGACAGGTGCCTGTGTTGCAGGCCAGGCCCCCAGTAGGGGGCGCTTGAGAGGCAACCACACATTGATGTTTCTCTCCCTCTCTTTCTCCCTCCATTCCCCTCTAAAAATAAATAAAAAATAAAATCTCTTTTTAAAAAAGATACATAAATTATCACCTAGAACCAGGCTTGAGTTTCAACCTGGGCTCAGCCCATCCCCACTGAGGGATGCCTCAGTTTCCTTCTCTGGAAAGAGACAGGGTTCGTTTTCTGACACCGGTGGGTACTGTTTTGAGGCTCAGCTGATTCATATAAGGATCCCCATTTACTAAGCACTTGCTGTGTGCCAGGATCCAGCTGTGTCTGCTCTGGGCGCCCGTTTGCACATCTGAGAGACAGAGCTAAAACGTAGGAAGGTTCGAACGAGAGGACACAAGTTGAGCTCCTTGCATGGTGCCCGGCCTTGCATACAGTAGGTGCTCAATAAATGTCCTCTTTGGAATTAAGTCAACCTGGGCTCATGCCACTTTCTCCTCCTGAGCCTCGGTTTGCCCATCTGAACAAGCGGGCTCGTCACGGGCACTCGGCAGACGCAGCACCAAGCACTCAGCGGAGTGGAAGACTTAGCGGGGAAGGAAAGCAAGTGCTGGGCCCGAGTGTTCTCACCTCGGCCGAGTGGCATTGTCCTCGTTCCCTAACTGGTCACTGGGCCAGCCTGCCCCTCAGATTGTGACACCCCTCCCACACCTATGACATTACCACCCCCAGAGTGGCCAGTGGGAACCCTGAAGGGTCTGTGAGGTCACCCCATTCCGCTCCACGAAGATTCTCATCGGGTTGCAGCTGCTGGCTCGTCTCTGTCCCAGGAATTTCTGAGACCCGGGACTTGAGAGCCTCACTCACCGCAAGCCCCTGAGAGGGGCGTGGAGTGCTGGGAACCGAGGACACCCCACGTGCTGACCGTAGGAGCCCAGAACCAAGGTCCAAAGCCTTGTGGGTGTGAGGAGCGTACTTCAGCAGTTCCACGAGGCCCAAGGCGCCCACGGCCTGGCTCGGGCACTGTTCCCGCCGCCCGGCCACCATGGTCCTTGGCTGGCTGCTGCTGCTGCTGGGGCTGGCTCTGCCCCTGGGCACGACCGGCACCAAGAACTGCATGTTCTGTGAGCTGACCGACTCCCTGAGCTGTCCCGGCATCCCCATGAACTGCGGCAATGACGAGGACTGCTTCACTGGCCAGGGCACGGCCCCCGGCCTGGGCCCCATCACCAACAAAGGCTGCGTGCGGTCCAGTTCCTGTGGCCGCGAGGAGCCTGTCACCTACCAAGGTGTCACCTACAGCCTCATCTCCACCTGCTGCTACGGCAACCTGTGTAACAGGGCCCCGCACCCCACAGGCAGCGGGCTGGCGGGGAACCCCACCGGCCTGGCGCTGGGCATGCTGCTGCTCCTCCATGGGCTGTGACCGGCCCGGAGGGCAGGGCCTGGGACTGGTCTCGAGGCTCCGCTGCTCCTTGTGCCCCCTGCCTCCTCCCCCTCCCCCCATTAAGTGGCCAGAGGCCCTAGACGACCCCGTGTGGCCCTGGCTTCATCCATTCCAGGGCTGACCACCAGGAGCGTGGGCTCCATGAAGCACCCTGAGGCCCGCCCTAGTGGTGGGGCCCACGCCCTGTGGGTGTGAGGGCACTACAGTATTTCATTGGTCCTAAGACCGCATAACTTTTCACGCTTTGATAGTGATGCTTCCTTTCATGGGTGGTGCCTTAAAGTCGATAAAACATAGTAAAAAATATAATAAACGCCACCTGGTATTTGTGAAGCACTTCTTTTTGTTTTTTTGAAGCGCTTCGTAGGTTACACACCAGGGAGCGTTATCTCTCCGAATCCTGGGAAGGCAGATTCTGTTTGCAACATTTCAGCCCTGACCCTGGAGGTCCTCTGGGCCTGGTCCCCGGCCCAGCAGCACCCGAGTCGACCCGGAACCGGCTAGAAATGCCAATCCCCTGAACCCGTCCCAGGTTGGCTGAAGGGGGTGGGGCCCGGGAATCAGCATTTTAACAAGACCTTGGGAGCGTGCTGCAGGCCGAAAGCCACTGATCTAGGGCAAGGGCTCTCAACTCGGGGGGGCACTTCTGCCCGTCACGGGGGGGTGCCTGGGAATGTCTGGAGATGTTTTGGGCTGTCATACCTGGGGAAGGGGATGCCACCGACATCTGCTGGATACAGCCCCCCATGCTACAATGCCCAGGAGAGCCCCTCCCCCACGCCCCGGTCATCCAGCTGCAAACATGAGATCACCTCTGTAGTGAAACCTCACTCTGCAGTCACTAACCACGTCACCCCATCTCTGTGGGGGCCCAGAGTCTCACAGCTAGGAAATGGCAGACTGAGGCCTTGAACCAAGGGTGTCTGCGCCCAGATCCCCGCCCCCTGCCCCCCTGCCAGGACCCAGTGAGGCAGGTGCTCATTATTCACACTTTCCAGGTGAGAAACCAAGGCTCAGAGTGGGGGAGACCCAGTGCTGCAGAGCTAGGAAGACGCAGAGCTGGAGTCCAGGGTCAGTCGGACCCCAAAAAGCAGAGCGGTAGCATCAGACGGTCCAAGGACTGGGCCTTCTGCACACCAGGGCACCTTTCTTCCCAGACACTCCCACAGGCGGCATGACCCCAGGCAGAGCTGGGACTCCAGTCCAGGTCTTCCTGGTGTTGAAAATGCCACACACAAACGGCAGGCCCCCCCGTTTCACAGATGAGGAACGAGAGGCTGGAAAGGGGAGCTGAGTGCTCTCTGAGCGGGCTGCGGGGGAGCTGGGGACAGGATGCAGTGTGGCTGGGGGCTTCACCTGTAGGATCCCGAGATGACCCTCTCGCCGTCCAGCAGCAGGAACTTCTCCCGCACCATGCCGGTCACCTGTCGTTGCCAGCGGCTCTGGAAACTGCAGCCATGCACGACACGGATGTCCAGGTTCTGGGAGGTGGGGACACACCTTTGCTCAGGCTAACCTGCATGGGGCCGCCATGCAGTTGGGGGTCCCTCCAGGCTGGTCTTACCTGGGGGGCCCCATGGCTTTGTAGCAGGGTCTGTCCCAACTTCCCCAGAGCAACCAATCTTGGGCCTTCGGGGTCTCTTGGACATTCCCCCTACTCGGAGGGAGCCCCCCTGGGTAGGCCCACACTGCTTCCCCCAGTGCCTGGGGGATCTGATCTCAGGGGACCCTCTCAGCTGGCACCCACCTCGATGAACCCAGGACCCTATGGGAGGGTCTGCCTCTGGTACCCCCTGCACCAGGGGAAAGGGGACTCAGTGGTCCCTGCAGCCAGGCCCCTACCTCGGTGGCCCAGGGGTTCACCCCCAGCTGCTGGGCCAGCGTCAGGAAGGCGGGCAGCTGCCGGTGGTCCAGGAGCAGGTAGACAGGCACCCAGCGACGTGTGGCCGCCTGCACCAGGTCCAAAAGCAGGTCTGGGTCGGTGAATACGTCCATGACGATGGCCACCAGCTGGGGGTGGGGAGAGGGGCTGTGGGTAGAGCTTGGGTCTTGGGGGATACTCAGAGGTGGGGCCCTGGGGTTCATGCTGTGGGGACTGAGGGTTTAACAGCCTGGCCGCTCTGGGGTGTTTGTACAGAGCCTGCCTGTGAAGGAGAAAAGGGCGGTCCTCCAACTGCTGAGAAACTGCCGTGGGTCACATCTACAGCGGTGCATGGCACCCCCCGAGCTGGGACACTACATGGGGGCCCTGCTCCAGGGGTCGGTGGGCTGGATGCCTCTGCAGTGCGCTGCGGGAAGCTGCACACCTGGGAATCCAGGGGTGCCCTGGACTCTGGGCAGAGGGCAGGGGGGCAGATGGGAGGGCTGGGCTGCTAGGTCAGCAAGGGGACTTCCAGGGACTGGGGTGCGGCCAAGGACCGGGATCTTGCAGGCAGGAAAAGGCGGTGGCGATGAGCCCTGACTCACGGCTCCGAGAGCCTTGGTTCATGTCTCTGCCTGGCCATGACCTGGCATCCCGTGCCTCAGTTTCCCCATCTCCTCAGTGGACATAGTAAGTCCCAACTTTACAGGGCCCTCGTGGGAATTACGTGTTAACCCAGGTACAGTACTTGGCGTGGGAGCTGGCCAACACGAAATCTGTTAAATAAAGAAGAGGCTGGCCGGGGGGGCTGCAGGGGAGACACCTGGGCCCTCCCTGGGGGCCGGGGGAGACCCTACCCTGCTGGGGGCGTGGATGGGTAGACAACTAAGACAAGGGGCACCATAATTAGGTCCAAGGGACATGGATGCCTCAGGGTACCCAGATCCTGGGGAGAAGATGGGGACCCTCATATCTGAGAGGGCAAAGATGAAGTCTTCGGGGTGTGGACTTGCCCTAGGCCCGGGGGACGTGCACTCCCAGGTCTGGGAGTTAGCATGTGAGAATGACCAGGTCTGGGGAACGGACATCGGGCTCCTGAGGTCCAGCCCCCACCTTGCAGGAGGCCTGGATTTCCTGGTGCACCAGCTCCTTGAGGGGCGGGTGGCCCTCGCCAGGTGGCTGGGTGTACAGCTGCGCCCGCGTGATGCCCTTCCAGCCCGAGTCCTCCGGCCAGCCCAGCCGCAGCACGGGCACTGGCTCCTCCGACCGTCCGGGCCAGTAGGTCAGGCTGCTGGAGGCCCCATTGGCGACCGTGACTCCCTCCGCTGCCCTGCTGGGCTCCTGTTTGGCTGCTGTCCAGTCCTCGGCCGCCGCTGCCAGGCCCCGGAGCTCTTCCCCACTCAGGAAGGGCCGCAGCCCCTCGCGCTGCACGCTGGCCTCAAATGCCTCTGCGCCGTCACTCAGCAAAGCCTCCAGGGCCAGCCGCTGGCCCTCGGAGTACAGGAAGCCAGGGCTGGTCTCCGTCAGGAGCAGCCCCTCAGCCCCCGAATCCAGTGCTGCAAGCTGGGAGGCCGCCATCGGGCCACCCAGCAGGAGGATCTGGAGGCTGGGTGTCTGTCTGAGGCACTGACCATGTGGCGTCTCCTGCTGGGCAGACCCTGTGCAGGGCTCCCAGGGCAGCCCTGGGGAAGTCCAAAGGGCTCCCCGCGCTGTCCCGGCTCACTGACAGACTGCCCGAATGACCGACCGCCCAGTGCCGCACAGACCAACTGCTCGCCAGCCTCCAGCCACCACGACTGGCTGGCCCTCTGACCTTCCTGCCGGCTGTCCCTGACGATCTGCCCAACCTCACAACTGGCTCTGCATGTGGGTTAGGCTGACCGCCCGGCACTGTCTCCAAACTCTGTGACTCATCAGCTGCCCATCTCTGCTCCGGCACACGACAACGTCCAGCCTGCCAGCACACGATGCACCAACGGACCCTTCAGGCTCGGATGGGCTGACCACCCACCTGTCCTGGCTGAAGGTCTGCTGCCTGCCCGACCACCTCCCGGGAACAAGCTGTCGGCCTGGCTGCAACCACCTGGATGTCCCTCACCAAAAGGAGAGAGAGCTGGCAGCCGGTCTGCCCCTGGCCAACAGCACGTCTAACTGACCGTCTGCGGCCATCTCTCTGATTATCTGGAAGACATCTATTGCTTCCGGCTGACCGTCTCCTTGTCTGACCACCCAGGGGCACCTCCAGCTGTGTTCAGTGGGTCTGTTTCTCCTGACAACTCGCTGGCTAACTCACCAGCACTCACGGGCTGCCCATCCCAGGTTCCTCCCCTCTGACCCTTAGGGAAATACACTCCAGCCGTCAGCCATGGTATTGCCCTTCCCCTTCCCCAGCCAGGGAACTAGGTCAGTCTCCTCTGCGGATGGAGGACCCTGCTCCCCAGCCTGGCCTCCGCGCCCTGCTCAGGCTGCTACAGTGGAGCACGTGCCCCACGAGTGGGTTCCTCACCGTGGCACCAGCCTGTGCTCTCCACTAGGCTGAGGGCTGACTCGCTGGCCACCGTCCCTGGGACTGGCTGCCCTCTCTGGTCTGTGCTGATTCCTGGCTGAGCAAACCCATCTTTCTGGCCAGAATCCCACTATCTCCTGCTTGCTGACTGTCCACTCATCCCTACTGGAATAAGGACAAGGACCCCTCTCCACACAAGGCTCCTGTGTCCCTGACCCCTGCAACCCAGCAGCCCTGCCCTCCGACCCCAGCACCCAGGCTCTTCCTCCCTCCAGAGCACAGCTACGAGCCCTGCAGAGAGAAGGGAGAGGAATGAAGCCAGCTCCCCACCCCCTTCACCTCCCCTTGCCTTTTCCGTTGTAATCCAGGTCTTCAGACCTGCTTGTATTTCAGTGGCTCTTCTGACAGACTGGCCTCATTCATCAGGCTTTGCCCTCAGATCCTGGGAGCCCGGCCCCTTGTGTAAACACACGGGAGGGCCCATGTAGGTCTCATGGGGAGGTCGGGGTGCGGTGCCCAGGGTATGAGGTCCAGACCCAGGAGCAGGCACTCACTAGGCTGCTCTCCCAGGAGGCCATAGCCAGCCAGGCTCAGGTTGGTGGGAGGGAGAGTGCCTCACCTGTTCCCAAGCACCCCTTCCCCACCGCAGCCCCACCTCCCCCACCGCAGCCCCACCTCCCCCACCCTTCCCTGTCCAAGAACCGCCCATCATCGTTAGCGCTGGGCACGGGAACACAGGGTGTGGCTAATTCAAGACAGCAGGTGCAGGCAACAGCTGACACCTGGCTTCTCAGGAGGTAGGGTTTCCGCAAGAGTGGGCTGCAAGGGTCCAACAGGTACAGTGAGGCCCAGCAGAGCTGAGCACGCACCGAGACCACCTGCAGGCTGGTGTGGACAGACACCTGGGACAGGACAGGACCTGAGTGGGCGAGGACTCTACCCCACACAACTGGAAGGGCTAGTCTCCATGGAGACAGCAGTGTCCAATTCCCCAAAACAAATGCCTCCTGGCCCACAGGTTCCCCTCCCAATCCCAGTAACACACACAGGGCTGTCAGCATCCAAAATCTTTTTAATAACAAAGTAGAATCCAGGGTTAGTTTTTGTAGCCGCGGCTGGCCCGCCGGCCTCTCGCCCGCTCGAACTTCCTGCCCTTGGATCGCACATAGGGTCTGCGGGGAAGAAAAAGGAGTTATACACAGATGGAGCCAGGCCGGCTGTATGCTGGGGACTGAGCCAGCAACACTGGTTCTGGAAGAGGGACACACAACCGCAAGGGGGCCTCCCCACCCAGGAAGGGGTGGAGGTGACACCACTGGGCTGCTGCAAAAGCCTGGCAGTGCAGGAAGCTAGGACGGCAGGAGTGGCCAGCAAAGCCAGCGCCAGGCCTAGGGGGTGCCAGCCTCAGAGCCTGGAGGCCTGGGTAAAATGCAGGCCCCACCAGGCAGATGCCAACTCGGCCTGAAGCAGAGCCTGCATTCCGGCACACTGGCCGTGCAGGGAGCTCAACACCCAGGGGAGCACAGCTGTGAGCTGAGCCTTGAAGGGAAAGTGGGTGCGATGAGTGGGGAGTTCCAGGGAGCCCTGAGGCTGCACCTAGACGTGCGCTGTGGGGTGGGGGGAGAGCCAGGGCTGGGCACACTCACTTGGTGTGGCTGTGAGGGGTTCCTGGGGCCTTGCCAAAATGCTTGTACACCTCTCGGCCCTTGCGAGGACCTGGGGACAGGAAGAGAGAGAGGGTCAGGCAGAAACCCCGCACATGGGGATCCTGCAAGGAGCCACTCTCCAGGGATCTGGCTGACTGGCAGGGTGTGGTGGGGGGGTCCCCGACCCCCCAGACCTGGAGGGGTGAAGGCCGCCGGCAGGCCCCAGCCCACAGCCCACAAGGGGAGACCACGCGTGGCTCACCAGAAAGTAAGACGGTGCCGCAGCCCTTGGGGGAGTCCAGGGCCAGCTGGTCGAAAGTGAGGATCTTGCCCCCGGCCTTGAGGATGCGAGTCCGGGCGCGGCTGCTCACACGGAGCGCGCACACCTAGGGCGCACAGAGCACAGGCTCGGTCACAGCCCCGCATGGCTGCCCAAGGGCCTCGGGGACGTGCTGGTCACTGCCCTGGCCCAACAGACAAGTCCTGACCACTTGTTGGCCCAACAACTAACACCTGTTAGAGGGGCATCCTGAGCTGCCCATAGCTGTTCTTATCACTCAACTTCTAGAAACCCCTCTGAGGCCACAACAACTGGGAGCCATTACATTTAAGGAAACTGAGGCACAAAGAGATTTCAGACTATGTCTAGAGGTGACGGAGTGGCAGAGAAACCTAGACACAAACCCAGGCTGTCTGGCTCAACAGCCAGCACTGCCCCAGAGGGGCTGGCCCAGGGACACCTCCATCAGTAATGCCAGCGACAAGCACCCTTCAACTCAAAAGCCACCCGGTAGGTGCAGGGCCCGCATAACCCGGAGGTGAGACCAGGATGCTGCTGGAGGCTGATGGCACCACAGCGGCCAAGGGCGAACCGGGTCCACGGGACTCCACCCCATGCCTGTGCACCCGACCCACCGCCTTGCTAAGCCCCTCACTCACCTTCAGCTTGGGCACCTCCTGCACTCGCACGTCGTCGGTTATGGTGCCCACTACCACTGCGGTCTTGCCCTCGCGGCCAGGAAGCTTCATCTTCCGGATCTTTGGGGGAGGACATGCACATTAGGCCCCGCCTGGCCTTTCAACCCGATCCCGCTGCCTCGAGCATGCCGGACGGAGACAGCTGTGCCCCGAGTGGGCAAAAGCCGCTGTGTGGCCACCTCTCGAACCAGCCGGACGTCAGACTCAAGCCCAGACTTCACAGTGGACCTCTCCTACGAGCTAAGACTTGTGTTGTATGACTTGGACAACCTGACGAACCCCCCTAAGTACCCACTCCAACAATGAGAAGGGAAGTAAGACCAAGAAGCCGAGACCGTGGAAATGAACTCTCACCTGAGGGTCAGAGCTCCAAGCCCACCCTCCCTCCGAAAACCCCAACTCCAGACCCAACCCAGGTGCTCCCAGGGCTGGCCGCACTCTCAAAAGCCCCTCACCATCCGGGAAAGGGACAGAGGCGGCCGGTTGGTGCGGCTCATGAACAGCCTCTTCAGCACCACCTGGTTGAAGGTGGAGTTGGTCCGTCTGGCCAGGAACCTGTAGAGCTGGAGGGGAAGGGAAAAGCAGGGCTGAGAGCCCAGGGCAGCCCACCCCACCCCACCCCTCCCATCTTTCTACGGAGCGGGTGAATAAATGACTGCTCGCTGTCCCCTGTGTCAGCGAGCTCCGGGACACAGCTAGCGAGTCCAGGTCCATCCTGGCCAGGGCCTCAGAAAATCCTGCCCCCAACCCAGCGGAGAAGCGAAAAACACCAAACTTCCAGAAGCTCTCAGAGATGTGAGCCTGCCCTGCAGGCTCCTGGCGGGAGCCCGGGACCGGTACTAGAACGGAGGCCCGGGGAATTGCAGGTGTGGGGTGGCCCCTGCCCACGGCTCACAGACCCCGGCCTCACCTTGACCAACAGCCTCAGGTAGATATCCTGGCTCTTGGGCTCCCTGCGCCGGACCTTGCGGTCTTTGTTGTGGCGGATGTCGACTCCCTGCAGGGCGAAGGGGTGGCTGTAGACCCAGGGCCGCCCAGGCGGATCACTCCCCCCGCAATGCTGTCAATCACTGCCTATCTCGCAGACAGCGCCAGAGCCCCATCTCTGTCGAGACAACCGATCCCAGGCCCACCACGGGGAGACGCCTGGGGAGGTCACTTCCACTTTCTGGACCTCAGATGACCTCTCTGTAGAAAGGGGCTGGTTCTACACTCCCGGCCTTCAGCCCACCACACAGCGCCCCGAGAACCTTTCGCACTGCAGCGGCTGTAACTCAAGCCCACCGTTCCCACCACACTCCCCGCCGGCTCCTGTGAGCTTTCCTTCCCAGACCCGTCAATTGTAAGGGAGTACTTGAGAGCTCCCGTTTAACCCACACAACGTTTACAAGAACCCCCGGAGGGGACTTCCTGCGACTGATTTCTTCCCAAACTCAGATCTGTGAAATAGAACGATTGTGTTGTGTAGTCGAACAGATGAAGAAAAGTGGGGAACAGGCCAGGAAAGCAAGATTGCAGCGCTGGCAGGGAGCCGAGACTCGCACGGAGGCCTGTCGGGTCCCGAAACCCGGACACTGGACGCTCGACACTCCCCAGATCCCAATTTTCTAGGCTTAGGAGTGACAGCTCCGGGTCGCTTGGGTCAGAATCCTGGCCCCGCCACTCCCTGGCACTTAGATCTTGGTCATTAGCACTTAGCCCCCTCGTACCTCAATTTGGGCATCTATTCAATGAAGGAATACGGGAAGGGCTGGAGACTGATACGACTGATCCATTCCTGCTGTCCAAGGCCCCTCAACAGCTCCCCACCACGGGAATCGCCTCCTTTGAACATCCCCGGAACCCCTGCCTCCCTCCAGTGCGCCCGCTGCCCGAGGCCACAGAGGATGGCGGTGGATAGTACAGTTCCCCAAACGCCGCAAAGTGCACTCACCATGATGGCGCCTCCTGTTCCACCACGTCCGGAAAGAGAGATCGGCGTCGGAGTGGGCGGAGAAAGCCTTCAACGAGTGGCGCCTGCGTGACGTAAGCCGGGCGCGACCCGGCACTCTTATCTTAACTTGGGCTTCTCTGTGGTGAATCGGGCGGCGGGCTAGATGGGCGTTTCCGGAACAGGGGGCGGGAACAACCAAAGAGGAAAGAGGGCTTCGTCCGGGAGAGAAGGGCCAGCACGTCGGGGGCCTCTCTGGCCCTACCCAGTCCCTGTTTTCGATACCCTTCCGGAAACAAGGGATCTGGGAGAGAGATGTCGCGGGGAACTAGGAGGACTCGTCGCGCGGTGACGCTCTGGCCCGAAGCCGACGACCTCTCTGTGGCTTCCGGAGGATTGGGCGGGCGGAGTACTGGAGGTATGGAGGCGGGGCAGGCGGGGCTAGTCTGGATATCTAGAAAACCTCCGACCCCACGCTCCGGTCATTTCCTTATCAGGCTGCCTTATCTCTTGCTACCCATTCCAGGCGCGACCGCAGCTCCGGAAGTCCTCCTAGAGGTCTAATCTGAGATCATCTTGCTGCAGCGCAGTATTAGAGCGGACTGTATTTTCATTTTTGAGGTTCCGCTTCTCCCTCTGCCTGCAGAGGGCCATTCCCTGACCCCTTCTCAGCCTCTGCCACCTGGGGCTGCTTTTCTCAGCCAGAGAAAGCAAGTGGCCACGCAGGTTCGTTGTGAGGGATGTGAATGGTCCTGGAGCGCCGAGCAGGCACACCGAGGTCTCAGGCTTGGGGGTGGAGGAGAGATAGGGGATCGGTAAAAAAATTTCTGCGAGGGGAGGAGAGACTTAGAGGGAGACAGATGCAAAGCGGAGAAGGAATGGAGACCCAGAGGAGCAGTGGACAGAGACCGACGGTGGGCGGTGAGGAGACCTAGAAAGAGGGGGAAGATGGCGATCCAAGAAGGGGGAGAGTTGTAGATGCAAATTCAAATCATGACTCTGCTACTTTATAACAGTGTGACTTTGGGCTAGTCATTTAACCTCTCTGTGCCTTGCTTTTCTTATCTCCCCTCCGCCCCCCAAAAAAGGATGACAATAGGCCCGGCACACAGGACATTCTCCAGCATTATATAAGCTAATAAAAAAGCTTTAGACAATGCTTTGCACACGGAGTAAGTGCTCAATAAAAACTAGGCTCCATTCCTACTTATTGGCCCTCAGTGGATGAGACAAGATTAATTGGTCGGGACAGTGAAAAAGTTGAACTCTTCTTCTCTTTTCCCCTTTCCCAGGGAGGCCCTGCCCCTTGGGCCTCCAACACATCCAGCCTGGCCTCCTGTAATCTGCCCTTGATACTCCTACTTATTCACCCCCCTTCCAACAGAGCCAAAGGCCAGGCCTGAACCGGGAGGCCTGCCTCCTTGCCCATACCGCCCTTCCATGGACTCCGACCCAGGACTGTGGTCTTGATAACACAGCAGAGGGCTGGCAGATGAATGGACACCTTGAAGCAGAAGAGCAGTGGGACCAGGTAAGGGTCCATCCGAAGTCAAGATCACCATACCACGGACACTTCATCTCTGTAACTTGCTCTCTGTCTTTGAGTCCTGGCCTCTTTGGTTGGTGTGTCTGCCTTTCTCCCTGGGCCCCAAGCTCAGGTGCTGCGTTTCCCTGACTCTCCAACCTACTGGGTTTCTGTCCCTCTTTCTCTCTGAGTCATTCTTTGGCACGTACTACTTGGTGCTGTTGCTCTTCTTGGTTGAACACAAGGTACATTGTTTGGCAATAAATGAACTTCTTCCTCCATTTATCTCTTTCAAAGAAGCTCTGTCCCTTTTTCCTTTTGCAGGTGTCTTTCTCTCTACAATTCTGTCTGTTTCTAGGTCTCCTGATGTTCTTCTTGCCTTGATATTCTTTTCAGTGTCACCAGATCTTTGCCTCTCTATATTTGTCCATCAGCATCTTTGCTTTGTGTCTCGATCTCAGTTCCTCTCAGTCTCTGGGCCTTCAATATTCTCTCCCCACTCACCCGTGACCTAGAGGTCTCTCAGATACTGTCTCTCCCACCTCTCTCTTTTTTTTTTTTTTTTAATTAAATTTATTTTTAGAGAGAGGGAAAGGGAGGAAGGAAGAGAGGGAGAGAAACATCAGTGTGTGGTTGCCTCTCATGTGCAACCTCCTGGGGACCTGGCCTGCAACCCAGGCATGTGCCCTGACTGGGAATCGAACCCACAACCCTTTGGTTTGCAGGCTGGCGCTCAGCCGGTGCTCAATCCACTGAGCCACAGCAGCCAGGGCTCCCCCATCTCTTTCCTTGTGTCTTCTCTGTCTTGCCATTCACTAGGCAAGGATCATTCACTACTTAGATGTTTATGTCATGCTGTGTCCACTCTGGTTTGAGCCCAAGGTAAATAGTTTGTGACATTTTAAAAGGTTGACATACGATATTAGCTTCAGGTGTACAGCGTAATGATTCGGCATTTGTGTGCATTGCAGAATGTCCACCACAAGTCCAGTTACCACCTGTCACCCTACAGAGTTAACACAGTATTACCCATTATAGTTCCCATGCTGTGTCTTACATCCCTGTGGTTTATTAATACACCTCTCTTCCCTGGTTTTCATTCCAGAAGTGTCTGTCCTTATCTCTCTCTCTCTCTGTCCCTCTTTTTCTGGGTTTTCTTGAGTCTTTACCTGGCATGTTCTTAATTCTACTGTATTTGTCTCTTTGTATCTCTGCTTTTCTCTGTGTCTCTCTCTCTGATTATCTGAAAAAAAAAGTCATTTTCTCTCCAAATCTGATATGGCCTCTGACAGCTTCTCTGAGTCTCTTACTAAGCCCCTTTCTATTTCTCTGGGTCTTTGTTACGTAGATTGGTTACTCTATCTGCATTTAAAGACCTCCCTCTTGCTGCTGCTCTTTTATAAACCCAAGGGATGGGACTTGCCCATATGCCCTCAACAAGCATGGCGATATGGTCCCTGCGTGTAGGGCCGTGACGCCGCCTCTGCTGCGCGTATGCCCTCACTTGAGATGGCGGCGGATATCGCGAGCATTCCGACCCTTCCCGCTGCAGGCCCCCCGTGCCGAGCTCGTGGGTCGGCTGTACCCACCTTCCGTGTACCCTCATTGGAGCGGCCCAAGCCAGCCGCACGGCCATTGGCTGAGCGTGTGCACACTCCCCCACACACACCCCTGATCGGGGCGGGTGCTGCTGACTTGAGGGGCCACTTGGAGGAGAATCTGGCGGGTGTGGGGGTCGGGACAGGGATCCGAATCTGGATGACCGCTGGACCAAGAGGAACAGAGAGACGCAGGCCCAGGACTGGGGTACCAGGGCTGTGGGATGGAGATGGAGAACCAGAACCAGGGCTGGGGGATCCAGGAATAATAGAAACCCAGGTCTGAGACAGGCTTTGGGAAATCGGCAAGGGGCAGGGGGAGCGGCTGTCTGGGACGGGGGACTGGAGACAAAGACTCAGGCTTATGGATTGGAGAGATCCATGGATAGAGACCCCGTCCCAGGTCTGGGGTACCTGGCGGGGCGGAGACAATGGAAACCACACCAGAGACCTGAGGACCTAGGGACAGAGACTCAGACCCAGGACTGGGGAAGATCTAGGGCTCTGTGCCTAAACCTGATTTGAGGTAAGGGGTGGGGCCTGAGAGAGCTGCCCAGGGCAAGGGCAGAGTTGACTCCTTAGGGTGAGGCCACGCAGATGGGTCTGTGTCTGGGGCAGCTGGCGGAGGGGGGGGAGGTGAGAGGCTGGACTGGCAGGTGGCTGTGTGTGCGGAGCGGAGGGGAGCAAAGGTGAGTAAGAAGGAGGAGGCAGAAGCAAAGGCAGAGGGCAGGGGGAGAGCTTCTGGGGAGGAGACCTCAGGCCCAGCTCCCATCCCTACCCTGGAGAGGAGGAGGCCAGACGCCCAGGGTCAGTGCTCAGGGGCTAGCTCTAGAACCCTGTCCCTTGGAGGTGCCTGCATGTGGCTCCTGTAGCTCTCTGACCCCTTAGTCCCTGCATGTCACATCCCTTTCTCAGTTTTTCCTGGTCTCTACATCTTCTCCCTCCTGCCTCTATCTTCTCTCTGTTTTGCCCCCTAGTCTTTCTGACCGTCTAAGGGCCTCCTTGGGGCCCCTACAGCACTGTTAGTCTCCTAAGTATCTGTCATCACCGTAGGTTTCATTTCATTGAAGCTATTTATCCCTCCTTTCCTTGGGATCCAAATGTCTCTCCCTTGGTACTTTCTCCATCCGGGGATGGCTACATGTATGTTGTGTTTTTCTCTGTCTTTGCATGTCTGTTTCTTCCTGCATCTCCACCATCCTGATTTCCACCCTCTGCCTTCCTTTTCCTACAGCCCTTATCATCCGACATACTATATTTTACTTCTTTGTCTCGTTTTTTGTTTGTTTGTTTGTATGTTTACTCAGGCAAACTCCACAAAGGCAGGGAGTTTGGGTCCATTCTGCTCCCTGCTGTGTTTTCTAGGCCTGGCATTGTGATTGGCACGTGGAGGGTAGTGAATAATTATTTAGGAAATGAATGAGTGAGTGAAAGTTTGCATGCCTGGGTGTGGACCTTCCAGTCCAACCAGTCTCTTCCCTGCATCCTCAGGGTCTCCCCACATTTTTCTGGGCCTGTTGGTCTGGTGCACCTGTGACTGCCCCTCACTGTCTCCCCCGTCCACAGGCCCTGCGCCTGCTTCCCTCCACCTGACACAGGGGTCCTGGACTCTATGACACCTGCCCTTCCTTCCCACAGGGGCCAGACCAGTAGCTGACCTGGAGCTGGGGCCACAGGCCTAGGACTGCCCTGGAAGGGGCCGAGGCCATGGCCCCGCCACCGCTGCCACCCCTGGCCGCCAGCACTCCGCTCCTGCACGGCGAGTTTGGCTCCCACCCTGCCCGAGGCCCACGCTTTGCCCTCACTCTCACACCACAGGCCCTGCACATACAGCGGCTGCGTCCGAAGCCTGAAGCCAGGCCCCGGGGTGGCCTGGTCCCACTGGCCGAGGTCTCAGGCTGTTGCACCCTG
Organism: Desmodus rotundus; assembly: GCF_022682495.2. Classification (NCBI taxonomy): domain Eukaryota; kingdom Metazoa; phylum Chordata; class Mammalia; order Chiroptera; family Phyllostomidae; genus Desmodus; species Desmodus rotundus. The sequence continues at coordinate 45,469,465 of NC_071398.1, forward strand.
AGGAGCCGCAGCCCCTCCGACTCAGCGGCCTACTTCTGTATCTACACGTACCCGAAGGGCCGGCGCGGGGGCCGACGAAGGGTCACACGCACCTTCCGGGCCGACGGGGCGGACACCTATGAGGAGAACCGGGCTGAGGCCCAGCGCTGGGCCACCATCCTCACGTGTCTGCTCCGCGGACTGCCGCTGCCTGGGGACGGGGGTGAGGTCCTGGGCAACCTCGGTGTCTCTGTGGATCTCCCTCTGTGGCCATCTGTCTCTGCTTTCCTGTGTATCTGAGTGATGTCTCCCTGGGTCCGTACTGCAAGAGTGATACCAGACAGTGATAGGTTACAGGAAGAACAAAATCACAGGCCGAGAAAAATTACTTGTGTCTGCTGCTCTCTTGCTAGATTTTTGTCTCTGTCCCCTCCCCTCTTCCGTGGGTCCTGACCACAGGTGAGTCAGAGGCTCCCAGGTGACGAGAGCCGCAGACAGATGTGACCAGTCGTCAGCCAGAGTTCTCAGAGGTGGCATCTAAAACTAGTCTAGGGGTCTGGAGAAGGCTTTCAGGCAGGAGTCCCCACCTAGGGTCCTCAGTTGGCATAGGAAGGTAAAGGTTCCAGGGTCCTGCTAGGTGCCTGGGCGGTGGCCCTAAGGGATGGTGGCAGTAACTGAACCTCACAGAGTGCAGCAACCTGATCTGGGATCTAAGTGTTCTCAGGAGCCAGGAAACTACACATTTCTGCTCCCACAGGGGGGTCCAAAGGGCACTGGGATTAGACACCTGAGCCCTGCCTTTGTCTCAGAAGGGAGTGGCCTGGGCAGGGTGAAGCCTGGGAAAGAAAATTTCCTGGAGGCTCCAGTGTCGACCCTCCACAGGTTCCATTGGAGGGTTTTTGCAGTTACTGTTTCTGGGGTGAGGGGCCTGAGCCTCTGGTCTCTATGGACTCCTTCCCCTCTCTCTGCAGAAATCACCTCCCATCTTCTGCCTAGGCCACCGCGATTGCTTCTATTGGTCAATCCCTTTGGTGGGCGGGGCCTGGCTTGGCAGTGGTGTAAGAACCACGTGCTGCCTATGATCTCAGAAGCTGGGCTCTCCTTTAACCTCATCCAGACAGGTAACGGTGGTGTTGGGATGGAAGGTGAGGGCTTGGGGCTGGATTCCTGAGTCCTGGGGAGCAGGAGTGGGGTGAGGGCAGAAGAGCTTGTCTCACTTCCTGGCTCCCCACATTAGAACGACAGAACCACGCTCGGGAGCTGGTCCAGGGACTGAGCCTGCGTGAGTGGGATGGCATCGTCACAGTCTCCGGAGACGGGCTGCTGTATGAGGTAGGGCAGGAGCACCCCCTGCCCAGAGCACCCCCTACCCCGAGCCCCGGGAGGACCGTGGAGGCCAGGACAAGTACCCAGGTGTCTGGTCTCCGGCCCTGCAGGTGCTGAATGGACTCCTAGATCGCCCTGACTGGGAAGAGGCTGTGAAGACGCCCGTGGGCATCCTCCCCTGTGGCTCAGGCAATGCCCTGGCTGGAGCCGTGAACCACCATGGGGGGTAGGTAGGCTTTTCCTGCCCCGGGTGAGCCTGAGGGTACCCCGAAGGAGGGATAACAGGGACTTGGCATGTCTGCCACCCCCTCCGCCAGTCCACTGTAAGGTCGAATCGGGCTGGCATTTTTGCTGGTCTTGTTCCCAGCTGTATCCCTAGTACCTAGAACTGTGCCTGGCGCACAGGCGACAGGGAATGCTTGTGTAGTGGAAGGATCAACAGGGAACCTGGCCCACTAAGAAGAGTCCATCTGGAGGTGGCTAAATGGCCACGGGTGGGCCCAGGGACATGGCCCGCCGGCCCCCTTGCTGTCAGCGTTTCTGTCTCCTCCCCACCCCGCACCGTTTCTCACCCAGCCCTGTTTCCTCTTTCTGTGTCATTCCGTCTCTGGCTCTGAAGGTTTGAGCAGGCCCTGGGCATTGACCTGCTGCTCAATTGCTCCCTGCTGCTGTGCCGGGGGGGCTGCCGCCCACTGGACCTGATGTCTGTGACGCTGGCCTCAGGCTCCCGCTGCTTCTCCTTCCTGTCTGTGGCCTGGGGCTTCGTGTCAGACGTGGACATCCAGAGCGAGCGCTTCAGGGCCTTGGGCAGTGCCCGCTTCACCCTGAGTACAGTGCTGAGCCTCGCCACACTGCACACCTACCGTGGACGCCTCTCCTACCTCCCTGCCACTGTAGAGCCCTCCTCACCCACCCCTGCCCATGGCCTGCCCCGGGCCAAATCGGAGCTGACCCTGGTGCCTGTCCCGGCTCCACCCGTGGCCCACTCACCCCTTCATCGCTCCGTGTCTGACCTGCCCCTGCCACTGCCTCAGCCTGTCCCAACCTCCCCAGGCTCCCCTGAACCGCTGCCCATCCTGGCCCTCAATGGCGGGGGTCCAGAGCTGGCCGGGGACTGGGCTGGGGCCGGAGATGCTCCACTGTCTCCAGACCCACTGCTGCCTTCTCCCCCAGGCTCCCCCAAGTCAGCTCTACTCTCACCCATCAATGAGGGGGCCCCAGAAATGACAGCATCCTCTGGGCTCCTGTCACCTGCCCCCGACAGTGACCCAGTAGCCGCCTCTACTGGGGGTCCACCAGACGACCTGCTCCCTCCTCTGGGTGCCCCGCTACCCCCAGGCTGGGTGACGCTGGAGGAGGACTTTGTGCTCGTCTTGGCTATCTCACCCAGCCACTTGGGGGCTGACCTGGTGGCGGCCCCCCACGCGCGCTTTGACGATGGCCTGGTGCACCTGTTTTGGGTGCGTGGAGGCATCTCACGAGCTGCACTGCTGCGCATTTTCCTGGCTATGGAGCAGGGTAGCCACTTCAGCCTTGGCTGCCCGCAGCTGGGCTACGCCGCGGCTTGCGCCTTTCGCCTGGAGCCGCTCACACCTCGCGGAGTGCTTACGGTGGATGGGGAGCGGGTGGAGTACGGGCCCCTGCAGGCACAGGTGCATCCGCGTCTTGGTACACTGCTCACTGGGCCTCCAGGCCGCCCTGGGCGAGAGCCTTGAACCTCACAAAACTTGGAAACCGGTACGGGCGTGACCTGCGGCTCGAGTTTGGGTGAGGGTCACATGTGCAGCGCCTGTGGTTCCGTCTCAGGACTGCGCCCTCACCCAGAGGACCAGAGGTGATGCTGGAGGGTGGCCCAATGTTAGGGGGTGGGGGCCACTGATGGCTTGAGATCACAGGAAATTGGGCTCGCCTGGTGGTGCCTGACCAATGAGGGTGGAGGCTCAGTCCAGACCCTCGCTTCCGGCACTTGAAAGACCAGGTCGGCTGAGGGCGGAGCTTAACATGTAGTCCAATGACGGGACCTGGAATGCACGGGCTGGCCATTCAGGATCTCCCCCTGTCCACTCTGGTGCCTCCATTTAACTGGCCAATCAGCCCTGGAGGGGCAGGTTCCCCCCGGGCCGACACTCGCATTTGCACTACAGTTCCTCCCTGCCCGAGTGTGGGCAGACTTCATTTCCCGTGTTCTGTGTCCTGTGCATTTCCTGAACCCAATCTTCAAAGCACTTGAAAAGGTCTATGCAATAAAGGTAGTTGCTTCATTCCTTTTAGACCCTGGCCCCTTCATCTGGTAGCTCCTGGGAGTGCCCAAAGCCCAGACTTACCCACGGACTGCGGCTAGTGTGAGCCCGCTGGCCCTGAACTGGGGCCAGGGAGCTGCCTCCTCCCCCACGACAGCTGGCTCTGGGATTATCAAGATTTATTCAGGATCGTGTTAAACGGAGGCGGTGGGAGGACGGGGTCCCCAACGTGCCACGGGCACACACAGAAGACTCTCCCCGCCCCCGCGAGGGAGGGGGGGAGGCTCGCTTTTTCTTAAAAATATAAATGTATTTATCTGCATCATCACGTCCCTGGGGCACCCAGCCGGCCGGCCCGTGGGCCACAGGGTGGGGAGGAAAGAAGGTAAGTCTAGGCGCAAGTCTGAGTGAGGCGGAGGGGATCTCCACCAGGTGAGGGGAGGGGGGCAGCCTCACAGGGCCCCGTGCTGGGCCTGGTAGCGGGACAGCACAGCACGGTAGTGGGACAGCTCCTGGCGCACGGCCACCACCTCCTGCCGGAGCAGGGCGTTCTCCTTCTCCAGGAAGGCCGCCCGCACCGATATCTGGTTCTCCTTAAGCCTCCTGGCATCACGGGAGCGCTTGGCTGCTTCGTTATTCTTGTACCGCCGACTCCAATACTTTTCATCCTGCGGGCACGGAGGCGGGAAAACAATGAGGTTCAGAGGGGCTCTGGCCACAGCGAGAGGAAGGAGGAACAACTCTGCTTGTTCCTTCAAGGGACAGAGGGAATGTATAAGACTTCTAGGACTGTTTTTTGCCCATCAGTGGTCTCTGCTGGGAAGGGTACCCAAGGGTCTGCCTTTCTAGGGCCCTGGTTGCTAAGGAGAACAGGCCCCTAGCAACACTAAGGCAGGAGAGAAACTCCCACCCCAAACAACTGGGCTTCACGTCTTCCGTGTGCAAAGCAAACCCCACCCTCCGCACCTGACAAGGGCCTGCAGTTAGTTCCTCGATGCTAAGGGTGCTTGTTCCCTAGCAACAAAGCCTTCAGGGTGTAAGAGCTCCCAGTGAAAAACACTGCCTTATACATCACCTTTCCAGATCCCGGTTGCTAAGGAAAGTCTAGCCTCCCCAGTGATGGGATTTGATGTCCCATAAAATCTTCCCAGAGCTGGTCCCTTCTGGCCTGGTTGCCAAAGCAACCTCATCCCTCCTCAGCAAACACAAAGTAAGGTCTGCCCTGGCTGAGTAGCTCAGTTGGTTAGAGCATTTTCCTGATACTCCGAGGTTGCAGGTTCAATCCCTGGTCAGGGCACATAAAAGAATCAACCGATGAATGCATAAATAAGTGGGAGAACAAATTCATGTTTATGACTCTCCCTCTTGCCCTATCTCTAAAATCAATAAATGCAAATTAGAAACTAAAAAAGCACCCCAAAAGTAACATCTAAGTGGCCCCAGTGGCTGCAGCTGCTCTGTGACCTACTGGCCTTGAATAGAGGCCAGGGAGCTGCCCCCTGCCAAATACGTCCTGGTGACTTGAAGTGTTGTCCTTTAGAAAAGGGGCCATACTGAGACCTCCCCGCACGACTATGCCCAGGCTTCTCTAGTCCTGGGATCTGGTTGCAGAGGAGGACCACTCCTTAGTCCCAAGGAGCACGCAGAACTCTGAAAGATGCCTCTTGAACCCCATTTAATTAAAGCTTAGTTGCTGCTTGCTAGGGCAAATCCAGTCCATAGCAACAGGGCCACGTGCTAGGAGAATCTACCACTGGTGTAGTTTTGTTGGAGGCTGGTCCGAGCTGCCCTGAGTAGCTGTCTTCCATGAAGGCATGGCAGTCTCGTGAGGGAAGCATCTCTTATTAGGAACTGGAAAGGTCAGAATGCTAGAAAGGTGCAGTCACTGCCCAAAGAACCCACATCAGAATGTGGTCTGGCTGCCAATGGGAACCTGAGGCCCCCTGCCAATGAGGCAGTCCAGACCCAGGATACAAGGCCTAGAGGGCTGGCAAGGTCTGTGTCCTGGGCACAGGCAAGCCCCAGCCTGGCTGGCCATTTAGAAGAGACAGATTGGTACCCCCATTGCTAAGAGAGGCTGTCCTTAGCAACTGAGCCGGGCAGAGCCCAGAGCCTGCCTCACTGAGTGGCTTGGGTCCAGCTGACGCAGAAGCACCAAGTCTGTACAACTGGGTCTGGCAGGGCTGGTTGGGTCTGTGTCCCATGGTGATACCTTCTTCATAAATCCCAAGCCCAAAACTTGGCCCCCTTGCACCCCATGGCCAACGGAGACTAATCCTTGGCTGTAGGAGAGACTGAGGGCTAATCCTAGTAAGAACCCAGGCCAGACTGTGAGAAACCCTGGCTGTGGGGACCTCGCTAGCCAAGCCTGTGTCCTACATCCGGCAGTGCTCACCTTCTGCTCCTCTGGCACCTGGATCTTCCTCGCCTTCTTCATGATGGGCTGGGGCTTAAGTTCTTCCTCTGAGAAGCGATGTCTCCGAGGGTCAAAGGTCTCATGGCCCGGAATGCTTGACAGGGCTAAATCAGCAGGATCGGGTTCAAAGGTCATCAGCACCTCCACGGTATCTGGGTCCACAGGGCTGGGTGTGTCCCGAGAGGTCAGGCCTTGGGGAAACAGGATGTATTACCTGATTGTGTTTGTTTATTTTGTGGCTTAGGTTCCCAGATGCTATCCCCTACTCAGGTATCACATCCACTCAGCTCTCATATCCACCATAATGAAGGCTAACATAAAGCTTTGCCAGAGATCCACCCCCCTAATACAAAATATGGAGGTTCTCTAAGCCACGAAGGTGCTTAGAAATCATGGAACCAACTCCACTTCTACAAACAGGGAAACTGTGGCCCAGTCATTACCCGATTTGCCCTAAATTACACTTGAGTCTGGGCTATTGCTTCTAAATCCTCGGGCCTTCGGTCAGTGTTAGCTTCTTGCCCATAGACTAGCCTGAGTCCTTACTGAATCCCTGATCAACGTCTACACCCCAGGGTGGTCAGGGAAAAGGACTCCAATGCACTGAAAAGACCTCAAGTGCCTCTTAACAACTACTAGCTCTCATGAGTTACGGAACAGAAGCGAAAAGGGGCTGGTAGCTTGCGCCTTTAAGAGCAAGCAAGCAAGGGTCAGCTGAGGACACCGGTTCAGGGCCGAGTCACGTGCCGGCGCCTGCTTTTCCCGCCCCCACCCCCACCCCCGCCGCCTAGGGCTGCCTCATGTTCCCCAGGCTCCGCCCCCTCCCGCAAGACTGCGCGTGCGCGAAACACAGAGGAGGTTAAGAGAGGACTCACGTGTAGCGGGAGCATGCGGCCGGGAAGGGGAGGGCCCTGAGTCTGCCTGGAGGTCGGACCAGGAGGTCGGACCAGTGGCAGGTGTGTCCAGCAATCCCCGACCTGCTGACCGACCCTAAACACCCCAAGGTGCCAGAGGGAGCACATCTTTCCTCTTGCTCCTTTGGGTCTCTCATCTGGAACCTTTCAACCTCCAAGGATCCAGTCCCTCCTGCACTCTCGGGAACACAGGGGAACCGGCCCACGATCTTTCCCCCAGGACCCGAATCCCTTCACCACTGGGGTACACACGATTCTGGGATCCCAGGCCATTCCTCTCCAAGGAATATTGGAAGCTTAGCCCTCGCTCCAATACAAGACCTAGAATGAAGATCCTCTGCCTTCTCCCCTCCGCCGGATTGCGGGACCCAGGGTCCTAGCCCGTCTCTAGTGGGGGACCCAGAAACCAGGCTGACAGTCCCTATGTGAAGGGAAACGAAAGTCCGTGCCCAGCCCTCGCCTTCTCCCCAGTGGAGGGCCTAGGAGTTCGGTCCTATCCCAGTTCCACCCATCCTGGGCCCAGAATGTGGGGGCACAGTCCACTTTCCACTAAATAACTCTGGTCAGAGTTCTGGGCTCGCAGTCCTGGCTCCATGAGTCCCCACGCCCCACAGAAAAGTCCACGCTACCGCCCCACTAGGCAGACTTCCTGGAATTTGAGGTCCCAAGTCTCTCCTTTCCTACTGATCCTGGAGACCCAGTCTTGGATCTCTTCCGACCGTTCTCAAACCAGGGAGCCCAGAACCCAAGCGCGCAGCCCGAGTCCCACCAACTGGCCCGGTGTCTCACGGCCCCGCCCTCTACAGGCTAAGCCCGCCCACCCAAGGCCCCGCCCCCGAGGCTGCACCTGCGCGGTGGCCGCCAGTCACCCCGAGGGCAGCCCGGGCGGGGGCGTGCCCCGGCGAGGAGCGCGGGGAAGCGGAGCAGCAGGAACCGGGCCCCGGGGAGGGTGCGGGCGTGCGCATGGGCGAAGGTGCGGGTGATGGGCCACCGGGCGGCGGTGGACTGGGAGGGAGCCCGTGCTCCAGCAGGAAGGCGTCCAGGTCCACGTACTCCACGTCGCCGAAAGGCAGCGTCCGTTCCCACAGCAGCGGCGCCAAGAGACTTGGGCCAGGCGCAGCTGCCGGGCGCCCTCGGGGGGACCCGCCGCCCACCACCGCCCCAGCGGAGGTATCCGCCGGGCCCGCCGACTCCAGGCTCGGCCCGGGAACCGTGGCTGCCGGCAGAGCCGCCCTGCGCTCCTTTTCCTTCAGGAGACCTGGGGGCCAGAAAGACCGGGCAGGGTAGGAAGGGAGAGGAAAACAGAGATGGAGACGGGACCCCCCGCGTCGGAGGGACACGAGGAAAGGGAGGACAGAAACCCACACAACGGAGATCCAGAGAAAGAGGGGACAGACGGGGGTGGAGGGAGACCGCAGAGAGAGGGCAAGGACCCAGAGAGAAGAGGGGGACAGAGGCTCAGAGGGAGAAAGACCCATAGAGAAAGGTCAGAGACGGGGGCGGCAGAGACAAGAGGGACAGAAACTCATTAAGAGGGGAGGTCGGAGATGCAGAGACAGATGGGGACAGAGGCCCAGTAAGGGACGGAGACAGAAAGGGGACGGAAGTTCAGACAGAGGTAGGTGGAGGATTGGGCAGGTGAGAGAAAAAAAAAATGACAGCTTTGTGATTCCTCTGTAACCTACCCGCCGCCCCCGTGCGCAGGTTCCCCCTGCTGCCCGTCCCCACACTCTGTAAGGGGCAGGAAGGGACTCTTCCTGGGGCACATTCCTCGTCCCTAGACTCCATGTGACCCCAGAAGGCCCCGCCCAAGCCCGTGTCACTACCGTGTGAGCATCCGACACACCCCCTCCCTCCTCCCTGGACCCCAGGGGTCCAGACTCTCAGAACCAAAGGGAAGAGGGGGTTGGGGCTCAGACTATTGGGTCCTCTGGGGGAAGGACATGGGCGGGGCTGGACTCCTGGGTCCTCGGGGTGGAGGGGCTTGAGAACCGGGTACTTTGGGGTCGTGGATGCTGAGAGATCTGGGGGTCTAAACACCTTGGTACATGGGTAAAGGTTGGGAGGATGGATTACCAGCACCGTGGGGGATAGCTGTGGACGCCCCCACCCACAGCACCTGAGCCCCTAAGGGAGTAGGGTGTCTGAGTTGGGCGAGGTGGGGTGTAGGACTCACAGCTGGCCGGTTCTTTGGGCTTGCTGGTCCCCTGCAGAAGGCTCCGTAGCCCAAGCAGAGCTCCCCCGCCAGGGGGTGTCCCGGCCGGGCCGCCCAGCAGCAGGGGGGCCGGGGTCCTGTCGCTCACGGGCCGCGCCATCGCCGGGCACCTGCCCTCAGGCTCACGGGCTCATGGAGAGACGATGAGCTGGCCTGCCACTCAACGGTAAACTCCTGTGGTTCGGGCAAGTGTCTGCCCAGGGTCAGGCGAGCGTTGCTTGCAAGATTCCAGTACCCAGAACAGTGCAAATCCTAGGAGCTGCGCGGATTTGCAGTCCTCGCTGCAGAAACGTGCAACTCTGGAGGGTCCCAGGAGACCATGCAGTCTGGGTGAGGGTTTGATCAAATCAGGCGGCCAGCTCCTTGCAACAGAGGGTTTAAGGGGACTCAAGGCGCTCCTTCTATAAGGTGGTCGAGCCTGGCTCTTGCAAAATCTGCAGCTTTCTCAACGGAAGACGCTTCGCAATCTGCACCAAGAGGTGTGCGCGGAGGGGCGGGGGAGGGGACAGGAGGAGGCGGCCTCTTTGAGGCGTGGCCAAAGCAAACTTCTTTCGCGGAAAAAAAAAAAAAAAAGCCAAACCAAAACACCCGACGCCACAGCAAGCACCCCTCCTCTCGGACACTATCTACCCCGCCCCGCCCTCTTCTTGGGCCCATGCACCCCTGCCGCGTGCCTCCCTCAGGCTGAAAATGCGGGCCAATCGCATCCCCACCCCTCGAGACGCAAAGCCAATGGGACCCCCTGGGTCTGCCAAGGCCCCGGGATGCAGGAGGGGCCCAGGGCGTGAAGTTGTCTAGCCTTTTGATGGGAGGCGGGACACTGACCTATATTTGGCCAATGGGTGATGACGCTGGGGGCGGGATCGTGACC